>NC_064875.1:48102041-48109541 GCF_943734745.1 Anopheles darlingi
CGTGGTGTCGTGGTGCTCCCTGAAATGGGGATTAAAATAATTCCTCCATTTGCAGCGCAAGTCACGCATCCCCCGGGATCGACACCGGTGCCACCGAACGTTACAGCATCATCATCGTCGTCCGGGCCACCGTCGTCGTCCCACGAGCACGACCCTCCTGTTCCACTCCCACCACCCGAACCATCGCCGTTGGAAATTCATCATCTCAACGCTTCAGCTCGAAAGGCTGGGAACGATAATCATGTCATCATCGGCAGCAACACCATCGAGCCCGAAGGCGCCAACCATACGCCACATTCGCTGCACCATCGGTGCACCACAAACCCCACCGGGACTCCGGGGGATGATGGTGAACCACCACCACCACCATCACCGGTGGGAGATAGCAGCAACAGCATCCCACGATCGAACCCCGATGGTAATGTTGATTATTTTAAAACAAATTCCACGAATGGGGATGAAATTGGAAAGGCCTCCGGCCGAGGCATGCCCAGGAGCCCAGTACCGACCGACCGTTTAGCTGATGCCGGACACCAACATAAACAACACTCATCCCCCACGTTGCTATTGATGACGGCAGCAGCAGCAGCAGAAGCAGCAGCAGAGGAATGCTTCACTCCCACGGTCACATCAATCGATGGTCAATCGGTCAGCCAGGAGCAGCAGCAGATGCCGGATGCCGGCCGGTCCCAAAATAACCTCGGCCACCACCACCATCATACCGGGTGCTCACCGGTTCGTGTGATTAGTTTCACCGATGGCGAGTACATTTTCGGTCCATTCGATGAACGGTCGAGGGAGTTTGAGCAATTTGAATTTTTGAGCAGTAAATTCGCTCCCCGAGCGGAAGGAGCGTCACCGTGTTCCCCAGCGAACACCGATGACGGTGATGGTGACAACGATGGCGCTAGTGGTGGTGGTGATGATGATCAACACAAAATTGGTGAGTAACGTTGGTCCCAAAAGGAAGGTAGGCCGACAGACACATACACGGTACTGAGCCTCGCCCTTCTCTACATCATTCGTTTCATTACCTGGAACGCGCACACACACACACACACACGCAGAGAGACACCCCTACAGAACCATCCATCGCGTACGTTCCGTTTGTATGTGTGACGGTGAACGATTAGTGCCCGGCCATTGCGTGATCTGATGATGATGCTGACCATTCCCCGGCTGGAAACCATTTTACCGGATGAGGGAAACAACCAGAACTCGGAGAGTTCGAACACCTCACGCGACTGGTGCTGATGCTGCTGCTGCTGCTACTCATCACCATCACACCGTACAATGACGTGGAAATTCCTTCTGGATCATTACATTTTCAATTCCGTGACATGGCCTCGGAAAATTTCATCACCCTGCCTCTGTAGGGACAGTGCCGGTGTCCTCTCGTCTCATCTCTCATCTCTTCAGATGGTTTCGAAGCAAAAGGTGAACAGTGTACCGCTGTGGGTCGATTGGTTAGATCGAAAATTCCTACAAATGTATGATGCTCGGTGGCGGTGGTGTTAGTGGAATGGTGGCACCACCACCATTTACGCGATAAGAAATATTCCGATTCGAGATACTGAAGAAGGGACACAGCAGCAGAAGAATTTGAATTTCATCCAGCATCTCATCTCAGCGATCAAGTACACAACAACAGCACTCGAAGAACTACTGTTTGACATTCACCTGAACCAACAATCACGTCAAGAACACCATACATAAGACTCCAGCGATCTGATAGTTGTTCTTTCTCTTCCTGGCTTTCGTGGTGCAGCCTCCGAGCCTCACCACAACCCGAATGCCGACTATGGCCGTTGGGCACGTTTCGAGAATGTTAACATTCCCGGTCACCATTCGCCACCATCAGCCTCGCCTGGCACGACGACGGCGGCGCCGGGTGGCGAAACCAAGCGCTTGACACGTGGCGATGAGATTGAGCAAATTTTCCAGCAGCTCAATCAAACGCTTAAGGAAAACGTGACCCTACCGGAACCGGCCGACGACTCGGGGGCCTGCTACGAGCTTGGTCACCACCCGGTCACCGGTGGTCAGCTGGTCGAGAATGTGCCCGTGATCGAGAGCATATTGGACGATTTGTTGACCTTCTCGCGCCAGCTCGAACCTGGCCACACGCGGCCACGCGGCGCAACGGCCAATGGCCAGATGGAGCCAGTGCCCGGTCGTGCGGATGCAACACTAACGGAGATAAATGATGATAATTTAATTAATTTATTAGCTGACGATGGTGACAATGATGGTGACACCAGCACGAGCCAAGATGCCGTCGCCGATGCCGCCGATAAGTCGCGTAATGGTTGCGATGGGAGTCGGGAAACGATGCCACCTCAGCTGAAGGACACTGATGAGACGAAGAAGAAAAGCTCGATCAACAACGACAACAACGACAACGACGACAAGGAACGGACGGCGGCGCCGGACAATCAATTCCAGCGTGCCATCACCAGCTCAATGGCCGCCAGCGCCGCATGCCCAGCACCACGGGAAGACATTTTCTCTAACGTGGCCATCTTCAACTGGAACCCGCTGGACGTGTACCAGCCGGACGGTGGTCTCTTTATGATCGATCCGCGCTTTGCACTCGCCGACATGCGAGCCATTTCACCGGCGCTGGTGCACCACGGGGCTGGTGGTTTCGCAATGTCCTCGCTTCCCACGGTGCTCGAGGAGCCCGCGGACTCCACGAACCACCAGCAACAGCAGCAGCAGCAGCTGGTTGGTGTTAATGACATCGTTCCCTATCGTGAGCCACCAGGCGTCTCCATCAGCGCGAACGCGGGGAACGATGCAATGAAAAATGACTTCGCGACGCGACGGCCAGTCACCGTCGTCGAAGGCATTAATAATTCCACCACCACCACCACGACCACCATCGACACCACCGGACCGGGTCAACAGAATAATGTAAATGCCCCGTACCCGTATCGCGATGACCAACCGGACTTCGATCGGAAAGTGAACACTTGTCACAACTACCACCACCACTATCGGCCCCTCGAACCGGTAGCAGCGACGGACAATCGGGTGGATAAGATTGTGCAAATGGATCAGGTGTTACACGACTATCCGGTCCCCGTTAGCTCGTGCATCGGATCCGCATCCGAACGCCAACATTCTGCCGATGCCGCTGTGCAGGAACATGACATTCGTAATTGCGAGGACGATGGTGATAGCGGGATACGTCACCGCCAACCAGAAGACGCTGAAGGTACGCCACCATCCTAGTAGTCGTCGTTGTCGATGTGTTGGCCGTGATAAAACGCCGTGTACGCGTCTAATCGGTCGTCGGTCGGTTGCCGGTTACTGCTGCTGCTGCTGCTGCAACAATGTGGCGAGTGTGTGTTCTTTCCGTTGTGATCATGTCCGAGAGTTAAGTTGCATGTAGTAGCCAGTAGCCAGTCGGTCAGCACAAGCCAGTTAGTGTTTATTGGGAGCACACAGAACGACAGACAGAGTGAAGTGAAGTCCAAAGGGAGCACAACCTGAAGCTGAATAAATGAAAACATTACACCAGTTCAGTTACACTGTTCGCTACAATGTATTCTTTCGATAAGTAACTCAGTAATCGGGAAGCGGTTCACACCGCACAGCGGACCTATTCGCGGAAACCACATTCTGCTCCACAACAACACATAAATGAAAAATCTTTTTCCATATTTCAATCAAACGTTTTTTTTTTCTTTCTCTCTCTCTCTGTTCTGCATTTAACTTTTTCCTCTCTCTCTCTCTCTCTCAAAAGCAGCTTACAGCCTGGTCGCTATCACTACAATCTGGCCAATATGCCAAATTGTACGGCATCAGGCAATGAAAAACCAAGAACCAAAAAAAAAAACAAAACGAAACTAACATAAAACTCAAACACACTGTCGAAGTTGACCGAACCTGTGCAGCAACAGCAACAGTTGGGAAAACAATTTTCCCTCCGTTAGCAGAAAAATGGCAAAACAGTTAACACACGCGCGGGGCTTACGGGCGAGGGTTTTGACTAAATTGTAAACGTTTCCCGGCCCGGCGCCCATTCTGCACGAGTTTTGATTTCGGTTTATGATTTCAGCGGTTTTCTGTGAGTGTGTGTGTGTGTGTGCACCCCTTTTTGGGGCGAGCAGTCCGTGTTCCACCCTACCGCACCCTTCTTACCCTCTTTCTTTCTCCCCGTTCCCCACAAACGAAAACCTACACGCTCCGGTTGTTGTTGCTGTTGTTGTTGTCGTTGTAACTTCCATTGTCGAATTGTTTTTCATGTTATCAATTTTTTTTTTCCTGTTATGCTTTAGGATTATATTATCCAACGATTCCCGTGTTGCCCAGAGACCAGAGCTCCCTTCCTGGCGGGCTTCAAAAAGGCCAATGTTTTACTCATTCGAAACGGGTTGTGTTGCGAACGAAGTTGTCGACCACATTTCCCGAGCGCAACACGGATCCACCCTTCTGCCTCTCTCCACCATATCCACCGCGACTTTCGATTTCCCTTGTGTGATTATGTTTTATGTGTGAACAAACCGAACAGGAACCGGCAACACTGTTGTGTATTCCCAGTGTATTCCAGTGTGTGGCAACGACAACGGCCACTGGATGCAGCAAATGTGGATTAAAAAATGGAAACTCTTCTCGCTACCACTCTCGGGGACCGGGATCGGGATCGGGAGGCGGACTTCAGCAAAAAAAAAAGGAGCACAAAAAACAATGCGGAACATGTGCATTATTGCCCACACCATCACCATTTGTTCACTAGTTTTCCGTTTCCGTGGTCCTACCGCGGCCGCCGGACCCGTCTGCAGCCTGGCCACTGGCCTGGCACGCCCGGCGCTGCGCTTAGCTGTGAGTGAAGTTGTAACGTAAATGTTATTCCCGGCAGAGCGGCAGCAGCAACGGCAGCAGGGTAATCAAGAGTGAACTATACCCAGTACATTGTGTGTAGCGGATCTGTGAAGCAATGAATGAAATTCATTCCATTTGAACACACAACAATTATATTACGCGGATGGGGGGATGCATCCTATTCGATGCGTTGCTCATGGAACGAGCATTAACCGTGGAGAAACTGCTTAGCAATCAGTGTGTTGCAACTTTGTTGAATTTTTTAGCAAATTAGTCGATACATAATTACGATAAAATCGAGCGGCAGATCATTTGCTCGAGGATTTCGAAACTTGAAGCAAAACTTGTGGATTGATATTTATTAGTGTATCTAATGTGTATGACTTCACAGGCAGCCTTAACACAGTTATGAAGCCGCATCAACTTGATGAAACGCACAAGTAAAAGTAGTATATTTAAAATTAGCAACAGTTCAGCTATAGTAAAACATATTGCAACTGTCATTAAACTACCCCATCATGGGTACAACTGCACTACAATGAAATCATCAATATTCTTGCAAAAACCTTCCAGAACACAACCTCTGCCTGTGTTCATCACTCTCATTTGTGAGAGAAAGAACTCCAAAGGGTTAACTATTATTCCCTCATCAATCATTTCTTTACCACAATCCTTGGCCACGGATAAATGAACAATAAACGAGTACAAAAAAAACACATCGAACCTCCTTCGCCGTGCACTATCGTTAAATGATGCGATAAGTTTAGCACATTAGCAACATCATTCTGAAAGAGAGGATGCGTAAGTGTTTTTTATGCAACATATTATTCAATACCTACCGCAAAGGTTGGGCATGAAAATGGGTTCAAATCCTTTGTGTCGTGAAGATAAGCCAAAGTTAAGGAAGCAAGTGTTTTTGCCAACCCAATGCTCCCTTTCACTCGATTCACAGTATTCACACAGAACAGAGTTCAGTGTTCGGAACACTGAAGGGAAAAAGGTGTTATTCTGGGTGAGATATGGGACAATCTATCTGTCAAATATGCTTTCGCCAGCAATCCACCAGCTTTGCAGGTCGCTTTTTGCTCCGCTTCATCTGATAAGATTAAACCGGGGGGGTGGGATTGAGATTTTCAACTTTTCCAATAAGAAACCGTTTTCCCCACCTACCGATACCAAGTTCGATTAACACATTTTCTGGACCGTTTTTGTTTTTACTCTGTCACTAGCAGAACAATGCCGTGCAGTCTGGGCTGTATTTGGTGCAATATATTACCCCCTAAAAAAACACCAGCGCCGAAGGTGCTGTAGTATGCTTCCATTCAGAGCATAACTCTTCGATAACCGAACTTTACGCATAAACAACCCATAAGGTGATTTTTGTTTTGCCAGGGAAATTCTTTCCGACAACCGGCAACCGCTTTCCAATTCATCATCCGCACACCTTGTCCTAGCACAACATTGGCTTACAAACCAACATAGAAAAAAAAACACATCCAACCGTTCTATTCCTGTACCACTTACCATTCCAAGGCATAATACGGAGAGATTCTTATTTTGCATACCAGCACTTTGTCTTCGCGGCACGGTATAGTACTTCTCATGATTTGAAGACCATAAGCTCTCCAATTTAATCGTAATACACCTAGCTTTACTTTACCGAGCAACACTTTTACACGGCCTCCTTTCCGGGAAGAAAATAAAACACGCGCGAGAATAACGCGCCTTTCAGGAGTCGAGCAAGGCGCCCGGAAAAGCAACAGATTGCCAAGCGATAATGCGAAAGGCAAAGGCAACAATGGAGATACACACGCGCACACACACACACACACCGACACCCCGCCTTACGTAGCAAGTGAAGAGGCAGTGAAGTTCTTTTTAATTAAGTCATTATTTATAAATCTTCTCGAAGACAAAAAACCTTCGCCATCGTGCGCCCGGTTGGAATCTGCGGTTCTCCATCTTGAACAGCACGCGGCGGCTGATGGTGCTGCTGCCAATTTATAAAAGAGCTGCTTCTTCCTTTCCGCGAAACACGAAAGGTCCTTCCGGTTTTGATAGTAACGTGCTCTTCCGCCCGTTTTTCGGCGGCGCATCGTAGGCTCGGGGTCGCGTAAGACGCACGACCGCATCTTTGGCTCTAGGAAATCGTGCTTTTCGGCTTCATCGCTTCCTCCCGGATAGCTTCTGTTTGACTTTATCCTCTCTTCCGGTTTAGATCTATCGTACCGGGAGCTCCCAGTATGCTTCCCCTCTCTCTTTCTCGCTCTTCGTCTACTAGCTACTGACAATACACACCGTTGTAAGCAGACAGTGAGCCTAAAAAGCGACAACCGCAGAAGCGAAAGCGAAGTAAAAATTGGAGGGATATCTTTTTCCCACTTTTTTTTTCAACCACCAGCAGCCATCTATTTCTGGATTTCGCTTTCGACCTCTTAAGCCTAAGCAACGCCACCACTTGTCGCGACACACACACGCACACACACACACACACAAACAATGGGTACAGATTAGGGGGAAACACGCGTTAAAGCGCAAACAAGAAAAATGGATTCCAGGGTAATTAAGATTTGATCAGGATAAATTCCCCCCGGGAACTGGCACCTCGGTATGCGAGGGGACGGGTGAGGGGGTGAAAGCAGGAAGCAACGAACAAAAAGCAAACAAATT
>NC_064875.1:48114541-48189541 GCF_943734745.1 Anopheles darlingi
AGGTCTTAGCGTGGACTCCGCTCGCAACACGACCCGAAGTGACCTTCATTATGTCGAGGGAATTGAGATTTAAGTTGCTGCAACCCAGACACACACACACACACACACACACACACGCAAACAAGTTATGCCTATGCGTTTCCCATATTTCATGTACACTACGAGCGAACAAACCAGTGAGCGTAGGCTACAGAAAAATAAATTACCCAACCCACCGCCCCCAGGCCAGCTAGCAGCAATTACATATCCCCTCGCCCTCCTGTGACCGCTAATCCAAGCGGTACTCCGCAGGGATCAACGGGGAGCGAGGAGTTCGCTGGACCAAACAACGAGACGCGTGGTTGGTTTTTCTGCCTCATTTTTTCCCCTGTTCCGGACCGGCTTTTCGGTCTGCCAGCCAGCCAGCCAGCCAGCCAGTCGGTTAGCCTTCATTCATCGGCGGCTAAGTGGCCGGAGTGCAACCATAAATAATAAGTATTTGTTTATTCTGGCAACCATTAAGATAAGCGGAGCTCCGGAGCGGCCCAGCAGCGGCGGTTCCGGATCGGGTCGACGCTTGCTTTGATTGGGCAATCATCAGTAGCGTGCATGCTACTAAGCAGCAGCAGCACCACAGGGCGCAGGTCCTAGTAGACCGGTCAATGCAATGAATTATTACCATCACCACCACCACTACCACTACTACCACGTCAATCAGTTTCGAGTTACCCTTTTTTCGCGGGAAAACGGAAAAGGAATGGGAGGAATCTGTTGTGCTCACCGGCGAACCGGCCGGTGGCCAGTGTTCCGTTCTGTTTCACGGTTCACTATTCCATTGTAACGATGAACCGAGAGGCCTCTCTGCCTCTCATTAAGGCCCACCGCGGTGGAAAATGGGGTGCTTTTCCATCAAACATTAATCGAAATTACCGTTACCTTTACCGGCGGCGAGGGGGCTTGATATGGAATGATAACGCTCGGGTGTAATTATGGGAGTCGCTAGGAGTATTTTTTGGGGGTGAAGCACACCCTGCCCTGGCGTCTATGCAGCACCGCGGCAGTGATGCTTATGTTTAAATGAAGGCAATACTCCCAACCTAACCAAACAAATTAGCTTTCAACCCGAAAAGGGCGCCCGTGGTTTGGGGGGGAAATGAAATAATAATCTCGATGTCGGTGTTGTTTATGTCAGTCGAGGGGCGAAAGGAGCAATCAACAACGCCAAGGAGGGGAGAGAGGGTGCCAACAAGGTGCAAAGTTCGGAAAAATTCCACACCAACGTTAAAAAAACCTAAATCGTTGAAGGATCCTAAATAATTGGATCCCATATTTCACGCTCCATCTAAAACAATACCGACGGCATGGGCTTCGGCGGTGGCGGCGAACACTAATTCCGTGAAGATAAACGATCGTGCGCCTCCCTTACCGCCCCATACTGTGCCGTGTTGTTGGTGCCTCTTGGAATTAAATTTCCCATACGGCTACCCCCCCACGTTGACGTTGCGCAGTGCAGTGCAATGCATCTACATACACCTTCTTCTCCCAGCTGGCGCGCCATATAAGGGTTTGGAAAATTGAAAATTGCAACGGAACATAATATTCACCCACCACCACCCTCCGGGAGGCGGTATTAACTCGTCACTGTCGTTGCATCTCATTGCACACGGACGTAGGGGCACGATCTTGGCATTTTCCATCGCAAATGAGCTCCATTTTCGGGGTCCCGCTAATGAAAGCATACCTTAAGCGATGCAGCAGCACCCCTTTGGGGCACATTTTCTCATTTTCCACTCGCTAGGACGCACGGGAAACCATCATACATCATCATCTCACGAGCTTCGTTTGCATTAATAAACACACATACACACACAGTTGGGGCTTTCCACCTTAAGCTTTGTTTTTTTCTCTCTCTTTTTATCGCGCAAAGTAAAACACATCCCCCGCGGGGATTGGTTAAGAAGAACCACATAAGATGTTGTTGCAGAAGAAATGCTTTTCACATTTGGACCGCATCGCATCCTGGGGCATCCGCGATTCGGTCCTGCAAACAGGAGGCCCATGGTGAGCGACGAGCGTGCGAACGCTATTTATGAGCCAGGCGCTCCACCAGTACCGAGCTGTCCTGCTGTGCCACCGAGAGAAAGACCGAGAGAGAATGTTCCTGCAACATACTGCAGCTACCAGCAGCACATTCTGCATTCCGCAGAACACTTGGTGCTACTATGGCTCATTGCTATGCGCTGGTGCGAGCGGCTAGTGGTCGGTTCGTCTGTTGGTTGGTTGGCCAGAAAATGCATTTTATTATTTTACGTGCTACGGTACGTGCCATCGGTGAACCGGACCGGGTGCTGTCCTGCCGTGCGATTGTGATTACGGACCAAACGCAAAAAATAATGAGCACATCCTACAACGGGGACACCACAATGCGTGTGTGTGTGTGTTTGTCTTTGTGGTCCTTGTGCACATTCCGAAGCGTACAGCGACCCTAACGCTGCTGGAACTGGAGTTTTAATGTAACTTCTTCAGGAGTCAGACACCTTTCCCCCCGTGGTCTGACTATCAGGACGTATGCAGCAAGCAACGGTTGCAAGCTCGCAATCCCGAGCACACACACACAGTGAGATGAAGCCTTAGATTGCATCTTAAACGTCGAACGCCGCTGCGACAGACGCTCCATTTTGCGGAGGAAGGAATGCGATCTGAATTTTTATCTGCCTTAAAAAGTGGATCAAAGTCGTTCGAACGATCCGGCTAGAACGGGAAAGGGGAAGGAGCAAGGAGAAGAGAGGTTTTTCGGTGCTCACAAGAACCCATGAACCTTGACTGCATTATCCCTTCATTCCTCTCTGTACTACTTGTTGTTGGCAGCTTTAGTCTGTCAGAACCCTTGAGGTACGCGAGCGCCCGGGCGATTCAAATAATGAGAAGAGGATCAAGCAAACGGGTGTAGGGGTGAGGGCGGAAAGCGGACAAGAATGTCGCTACTTCATTGAAGGTAAAAAGCAGCATCGTGCTGCGCACAGATTTTGACAAACCGTCACGTATGAGTCGAGAATCATTCGATCCGGACGGGGTTTCGGGCTTGAGGGCTGGTTCCCGGTGCATGTGCCGGCGCCTGGAGGTTGCCACTTTGTACGTTAAAGTTTCCCCTCCACCCCGTTCTTCGCTTTTCTTCGAAAGTTTCTTGTTTGAAGCACTTGTTCGCACGCTGCTTCACATACACCGAATAAGCTGCTGCTCTCGATTCCCGCTTTTTAACCCCATTTTCTGTGCAGCTTCTTCAGTGGAATTTCATAAAGCGAAACGGGGCAAGAGCATTTACGTTCAGTGTTGCCCACAAGACTCGACAACACACAACGGTAGCACAATGCTGTATGCTTCGTTCGGTGCATTTCACGACGCAAGCATCCCATCGGGTGCCATCGCGTACAAACTCATGAAACTGTCATATTTTGCTCATCGTCGTCGTCGTCTCGAGTGTCACACCGGCTGCTGCTGCTGCTGCTGCTGCTGCTCCTTCGAGGGACGAGAAAAATGAGCCAGTAGATACAGAAACCCCACCTCAAAAAACCGAGCAAACATTACCCTTACGGGTATGTGTATCGTTCGCATCGAAGATTGGATCGATTGGAATGGAAGACCCGGGGGTCAATGCATGCGTACCAACCAGGGGTAGGGTATAGCGTTTGTGGTTTGCCGGCCATGCCATAAGCTGACAGTATCCACCTGACACCGACCGGTGCCGGTGTGGCCGGGGATTAAGCATAATTGAACCGAAAATGCAATACGCAATACATTGGCTATCTCGTTAAATGCTCAAAATACTCAAACACCCGGACCGGGGGGTTCGTTCGAGGTTTTCCCCCGGTAAACAAGAATGTCAATTGGGCAGCTGCTACCACCCTGGCCCTGGCTGGCTGGCTGGCTGGCTGGCTAGCTTTCAATTATGGATCGCAAACTAAGCCGCAAGCAAATTCAATCAAACACCTAATAAGACGTATGCAAACACACGCACACGGCCAAACTGCCGACTGGCCACGGATGTTTCTGCGTCAGCCGAGCTATAAATAAGCTCCCTGATTTCACCCCCCCCTCCCCCCCTGCCACCCCACTCCACTGGGCTTAATCTGTTTTCCTCCGTCGAACCGGCGTACCGGCCAGACGAAATACGTTTCGGGGAAGACGTTCCGACGTCTCCTGCAAGGTCCTTGAAGTGACGAGGCGGCAAATTCAATCGTGGATCCTCCACCACCTCCACCTCCTCCTGCTCCTCATCGTGATGATGATGATGGTGATCGTTACCGAGCCGCAACCAATAACGGAGCCGAACGCGTGCACATTCATTGCCAAGTGGCCAAATCTTCGAGCCAGATCCGACGAGACAATTTGATATGATGTTCGCTTCTGTTCTCCCCTTGACTCTGGTGAGCCAGAGAAAGCAAATTAAACTACGGAACGGTCGAAACAAAACGGAGGAGGTGAAGGGACGGTGAGTCCTTTTTGAGTTATTAGTAATAAATTCTGGTAGCACGGCCAGGACTCAATTTCGGTTTTCTGGTTCCTAGTCCTGGTGCTTATGAACCTGGTAAACTGTCTCTCGGAATGCACACCGACGAATGTCTTTTCGGTCAACATTTCCCTAATGATTATCCTCTTGCGCTCCTGTGTGCCCGGGACACACACTTCCAGCCAGCTCTAGGAGGTCGTATACTGTGTTCTGTGCGACCTAAAAGACATTTTCCATCCACCATAAACACTCCGGCTGTAGACTGCAGCCAGTCTACCCTTACGCTGCACCTAGACGGGAAAGATAAAGCTGAGAATGAGAAGAGAATAAAAAAGGCGGGAATTTCAAATCCATACAAATCCGAAGCGAGATTTTTTCCGCTCATGTAGCAACCGAGAAATGGAGCTACCTGCAAACTACCTGAGAAATAATGCAGTAGGCGTTTTTTTTTTTGTTGGCAACAGTCGTGGTTGCTAAGAAAAAATGACCTTTGGAATCGTGTAGACAGCGCTCCAGGTGGCGACACGGAGAATTACTCATGTTCAAAACGAGCGTAGCAAAAATTTGAGCAAAAAATTCTCGCCTGTTTCATTCTCAGCTTTCTCTTTCCCGTCTAGGTGCAGCGTTAGCTTTTCCGGTAACCTGCATAACACGACCGGGCTAGTCGAGATCATATGCCGCCAAGAATGGCCACTAAACACACACACAAACACACACACATGCAGGATGCATCATACCCAAAGATATGTACGGAGCCAGTTTTCCTTGCATTCCCATTGCGATTGCGATTCCTGTGCCGTTGGCTACGTAGACGTTGGCGCAACAATGCGCAGCATACGCAGCCTCCACGACACGTACCTGGCAGCCAACCGGCCAGAGCCTGGCATTGCATTTTCATGCGCCCTCCATGCCATGCCAGGGTTTTTTTTTTGGCTCGCGAGAAAATTTTATTTTATTTCCGTCGGCAGCGAGCGACGAACGCGACCAAACAAGCGGTGATGCCCTTTTCACTGTTCCGCCCCCCGGAGGATCTGTCAGTCAGTCACACGGGCCGTGTATGTGTGTGTGTGTGTGTGTGCATGCATACAAAGGAACACACACATTCACATTCACGCTCGGTCGGTCGCGGAAAGGCTAAAGCCACTATAGGGAAGTCATGTGCAGTATGGACCGATAGCGACCGGAGGCGGTGACTCCACAGCCACGGAGATCCGGTGTACAAGAAGCGACCGCTCGAGGGCCACACCGCCAGGGGGCAACCAGAGAGACACAGTCAGTGGCTGTCTGTTTCTCTGTGTTTGTTTAATTTTTTTTTTTTTTGAGGGAATGTTCCGTCCACTGTTCTTTTCGAAAATGCCTCCCCTCGGAACGACCTTGGTTCTTGGTTTTAGCATCAAAATTAGGGTCCCATTTTTTTGAAAAAAAAAAAATGTGAAAGCTTCGAAGAAATTTCTTTCTTCGAAGAAAACGGAAGCCCTTCGTGGAGCGGCAAGATTCATTCGTGTGCAGGCAACCAACCGGCTAAGCAGATAAGGCGTTGTCAACCCGTCAAACGCCACCAACGCTACCATCTTCCGGTTCCGTTTCCGGTTTATTTTATTTTCCAGCTGCCTGCACAATCCAAGCCACCGCAAATCCACTCACACACACACGTATGTTTGTCGGTGTGTTTGCGTTTATACTGATCAGCACCTTTCAAAACCGATGTTTCGAAGAAACTGAAGCACAACTCCAGACCGGCTCAAGGTTCCAGTCCGGTAAAAGGATCCGGCAGGAAAAGGCAGGAAGTAGCATGGCGGCAGAAGAATCGGAACCCGCTTCCGATGACCGATCGTGTGGAAACATGGAGGACGCATTCCACTTCGCTCTCTCTCTCTCTTTCTGTCCGACGTTATGTTCGTTCCGCTCCAAATCACTTGCAGCATCGCCCCACCGGTTGCTATGACGTGAATGCTTTTTCAATTTCGTTCGTTCCGGAGGGAACGAACCATCACTGTGTCACTTCGGCGAAGGCACCAGCACCAGTGCGTCGGGAATGATTTCGGTAGCGGCCAAGCAGATAGTTCGGTTGACAAAGTTATTTTTATTTTCCACGTCGCCGACAACAACAACAACAACAACAACGACACTATGATACACCCGGGGAAGGGAAACGCAGGAATCGCGGGTTGTCTGCGAGAAGTTGTCGCTAAGTGGCTAAATAAAGCGATGATTAAACGATGAATGGCAATTAACTGTAAGGTTGCGGACAAAGATTAACATGCCAACAACAATCAGCAAATCAGGTTGCTTGTTCCAAGGTTGAATCATCATCCACCTCGGCGCGTGTTGTGACCCGTGTGTGGTTCATTAAACCGTATCCGGTGATACCAAGGTGATGCCATCATGCCCAAAAGAAGGCCGACAACGCAACGACACTCCCAGCGGGAGGAGCAGGAGCATTTTGAAGGACAAATTTCAGATTTAAATTAATGGTCACGCTACGCTACAACCTCCTCAACACCCCTTCTGCTTGGATCCATTCGGGAGTGAGGGTGAAACGACCTTTCTTTGTGTGTTCTACATCCCTCACTCCACCTAACAGTAATGACGCATCAGCGCGCTACTCACAACGCTAGCTGAACGGTATGGATGGCATTCCGTCCAAACCAACCCCCGGGAGTGCGGGGTTGAGGGTGTGAAGGGTGTGGAAGAAGATGATGCTGATGTGTTCATCAACTATGCGCAAGGCACCGAGAAAGCGAAAGCGAAAGCGTTGTCGGCCACCAACACGCTGCCCGCGCTGACTCATCTGCCAGCATTCGGCGCGTTGAGATCGTGATCGACGGTGGTGGCGACAGCGACGACGACGATCGCACCCCCGGATCGAGTTGGAAGTGAGTGAAAATTCTCGCGCGCGCGGACAGTGAAGAGCGTAGCACATAAAGTGTGACTTATTGCGGTGCTTCTCGCATATTCCACCACATCGTGACGTCACGCAGACAGGAGTGCATTTTGTGGTGCGCTCTGGCCGTTTCCTTCCCATTGGGCGGGGAAAAATGGCCAACAACAACCCTGCGCTCGGCATTATAGTTGCTCTGAGAAACCGTTCTCGAAGCTACTGCTGCTCTCGCGATCAGTTCCCGTGTTAGAGTGAGACAGCGTCTGCTCTACCTGTCATCGTCCGGTCTGGTCCGCGTTTGGCGTCCTACCAGGTACGCCACGTACAAAACGGGAACTCCCAGGTAGTGCGGTGCAAGGTTTGCTACTTGATCATCCCACCAGCTCGTACCACCGGACGCCGTCAGTTCGTCAGTTCGTCGTGGAGTGTCCGCCGCTGTAGTAACCTCTCGTCGCTCCGGTCTGCTCCGGTGATTCTCGATCTCGATCTCGATCGCCTGGTCCGGTGGGCGTCTATTGTTTCGCGATCGTTATTGATTTTTTTTCCGCGTGTGCCGCGTGAACAATCGTGGTGTAGTAGTAGTGGTGCAGTAGTGTGGTCGAAGAGGTCCAAGGGCCCCGGAGTGTTCTTCTCAAGGTTTGTGTCACTTTTCCCTTCCCTTCGGTTTTCCGGCGGGTCTTGGGTTTGAAGGTTGGAGTCTCGGGAAAGTGGTTTTGCGAGTTCACCTGTGACGAGTAGTACAGCAGCACCCGTCCTAGCACCAATCGGTCAGTCGGTCCAGCAAATGGAAGGTGTGCATCCACCGGTGGGAACGGCCATCTTTTATGCATCAATTCTGTTCGAAAAATAGATCCAATCGTCATCTCTCAGTAAATTGTTACCAAAAGCAGTTCATAAAACGCAAGAAAGACAGTCAGTGTGCGGGAATTGGCCATTTAGAAGGGCTCATTTGTTCTTTTAATTTAGCGAATCGTATTCACACACACACACATACACACACGCACGCTCTAAGCCGGTTTGCAATTTTGCGGTACAGCCTCACCTCCCCAAAAATAAAACCTTTCTCTTGAGGCCAGAAACCGGTGCGCGTGTCTGTGTGTTCGAGGAGGGTAACCGCTTGGGAATGCGGTCATAATTCCGAGATGCGCGATGCTTCGGTGAGATCGCGACGCGAGCGGATAGGATGCGGACTTATTTTTGGACACAACACACGTGGCATTCACCTAGCGTGGCATCCATTTCCATCCCGGGGCCAGCCAGCCAGCCATTGCTGACCGCTCGCAAGCCAAACGCTGACGAGCCGCAGGTTGTGAACATTTTATGGTACCGCCATTCTCATGCGATGGATAACGTTTCTCGTAAATTATGAACCAGGGGAAAAGTTTTTGAGGTTTGTAGTTGCTTTAGAAGAACTATAGTATTGTATTCTTTATTATTGTATTGTATTTATACCACGGAAATAACGGCCAGCGAAAACTAATAACCACACAAATGAATCAAAGCATAAAGCTGCAAAGTACACCGTACAAAATACCTTTTTTGGCAGACAGATCGCTCCAAGATTGATGACTTGACTGTATTTTTGAATTTGTGTCCATCAAACCAGTTCTTAAAATTGTCCTATACCTTTAATTTAATGTGACTTTTACAAATAAACTTAAATCTACATTTTCGTCTCGTAAAATCATCAAAAATAATCCCTTTCCATAAACTAAACGCAGCACAAAAACGATACAATCTGTGAACGAGGGAAATCCTTAAACTACCCATGGCCGCATTAAATAGAAAACATATTTACTTTAATAACTCATTCCAACCCCTTCCCAAACAACACGCTCGTGTGCAGCGCTCGACACCGGCCTGTCATGTCATTGGATACTTACGCCAGTTGCCGCTACTGGTGCCAGAGCATAGAGCAAAGTTCAATTACACTTCACTCTCAAAACGTGTCGGTCGGCGTCGAGTGCGCCGAGACACAAACACACCCAAAACCAGAAGAGAGAACCTGAAGAGCAAAAAAAACAAAAACGCGAAAAGAAACAACGGAAATGCGGCCCTCACCCTCCACTCCTCACTAAGCACGGTGTCGGTGATTGCATAATTGCTTATTTATGAAAATGTTGCAACTTACTTTTGCCAGCACGACACTACCGACCGACGGCTTTTTTTTTGTTATCGTACCACCATGCACGAACTGCGTGAACGCTTCTTTATGCCGTTCCGTGTCACGCCAGCCTGGTCGGTCGGTCTGGAAGGGGGCTGGAAGCGTTGAATTATTCTACCATTTTTCATCTTTCAGCTAACGAGGTTTGTGAGTTTTCTTTCCATGTTTTCTTTTTTTTTTTTGTTTCACTCTCTTCTTCCTCCGATCGCCTCCGTTTAATCCGTCGTTCAAGCGCTGTGGTTGAATCGAAACCAAAGGCCTGTGAGGCCTAACCTGTTGAAATTGGGCCCTAACGAGGTGAACCCCCGCGGGGTGGTGGCATGGCCCCAACGACGACGACGATGACGATGACGGTGGTTCATGTCTTTTGAAGTGGCCAAACATATAATTAAATCATTACCATAGCTCAGCGTGATTTAGCGGCACTCATGCCAATGCCGGTGAGAATGCCTGCAGTAAAGAATGGCGGCGCAAAACGGTACCTCAGGCCGTCGGGTGCAAACGGTCGATCAACCTAACGACCTCACGCATGCCACGCGCGTTACATGCGATGAAAAGGGGTTTGGAAGGGGGATTCCACGTAGAGCTGCTCAATCAATCAACACGCTGCTCCAAATACTTAAAATCTTTCCCTTTCCCATCGTTCCTTTTTTTGCCGTACTCTGCACGCTGCCCTCATTTTCCGGGGGTCGGTTTTTCGGATCACAAAGTACCGGGCGCCTCCATCGACCACCAGGCGCCTCCATGACACACCGCAATTATCAAATTTATTTGTGCAAAACACTCCGACAAAATAGGACGCCATTACCCACATCTAGCAAGTAATTATTCCTCTTCGCGTTCTTTTTTTCCGTTTGCGTTTTGTTGCTTCTCAACAACGTTTACAAACCCCACGAACTTGTTTTTTGTACCCTCAACGACTGAAGCGCATAAACAAAGATCTGGAGAGTCTTCTGCTGGCACTGGGCTAACCTTTGGCCTAGCCGATGCCCTGTAACCAGTCAGTAGCTCGCAAACGAACTCACTCAACTTACACTCCACTCTTCTGTGCGAGAATCCACACTCGAACCCGCCGGCAGCAGCGACACAGCATAATTCAGTAATTAGCTGTATCCACACCATCATCGCGCGGGCCCACACAGCCACTACTGCCACAAGGCCACGATGGAATGGCGCCCGCCAGAAGAAGAATGGCGAAAAGTTAGCAAAGCAAAGCAAAAAAAAGTGTTGCAAAAGCGACGGCGAGACGGCGAACAGCCGGGAGATTCGAGAAGTAAGGAAGATCTCATCTCGCTGCCGACTTAACTCGCTCGCTACTTAAAGAAATAGTGTTGCGGATCGGCTTGAGGCCACGCGCTGTCGACCAAGCCGACCGAAACGACCTCCCCCCCCAAAGACTATCAAAAGCAAGTCAAAACTCGAGCCACCACCACCACCGGCCAACATTAGCCAGCTCGCGCTCGCGCCCAGGAAAAACTTCTTTCGTGACCATCCCTGGGGTGGAAGGGAAAGAGAAGGTTTCAAGAGTGAACCCGGATCGCGGGTGGGATTTTCACTTCAAAAAACTCCTTCAAACCAGACTGTAGACTAGCGACTGGTAGCGCCGCCGCTGCTGCTGCTGCTGCTACAGATCGTATCACATCATCAGCGTGGCTTTGAAGCTTTGAAGCCGAGAAAGGCCGCTGGCCTAGGCACCAGGACCCGGTCCATCCCTGGGACACACAATGGGCGACCGAAAAAAGAGGTTTTTCCCGAAGGGGGAGGGTGCCCGAAAGATGGAGCGCGGTCGCTCGCGCGCGCACACACACAAACGAACGAACAAGACGCCTTCATACAGCAAATTAAGTTTTTGAAAACTTGTTATAGAAAGTGTCTGTTTTAATTAAAATCTTGCGCTGGAACCATCGCGCAACCGACATGAAGTGGACTCTTGCCAATGCACACACACACACAGAGACACACCCTGCCTGCCGAGTCAGGCCGAGATCCGGTCTACACCCTAATCCCTCAGTCAACCCTAGCGTGGAAAGTATGGTGGCTTTGCGCTGTGTACGCTGCTCGACTGTCAGCAGCATCACCATAGCTATGTATTGCGCTGCTCGCGAACACGGCACTCAGAGCAAACACACACCGACACACACACACACCCCAGCACAGCGAGAGCTGGGCGCCACTGATGGTGACTTGATCCATGTGAATATATCTTTTATCAAGCCAACTGATTGTTGAGAAGTTCTTTTTTTATCTTCGCTTTCTCATCCGCTCGCTTGCTTGCTGCATCGCTGCACATGACTATTTGCACCGCACGGAAAGGGGGAGGCGAGTGGTGCCGAGGGAAGGACTTGGTGTAGGTTTATATTTCAGCTGCCAAGTAGCGTTGGCCGCACCCCCGGGAAGTGGAAAATTTTTCAAACCTAACTGCCCACCCCCCTGCTCGAGGTTTCGCCCGCAGCGGCCAGCGGCGACCACGGAATGGACTGTCAGGCGATGTGCAGCGGCCGATTTAGAGAGCCGCTCATCAAAAAAGATAACGCTGGCAGGGAAGGAGGGGATGAAGAAAAATAGGGAGTGGGGGATGGATGGCAGAGACTAACGTATCAGATGAAAAGTCTTTCACTCAAATCCCATTTATCTTCCCGGCTCTGAAGGATGGATCTGCCAAGTTTACTGTACATGGGGAGGAGGGGGGGGGCGGTGACCGGAGGTTGGTGGTTTGGTTATTTTTCCCCTCAATCCTCCCCCCCCCCCTTTCTTCCGCTTCCCATTTATCCAGCGGTAGGCACACCGTGAGTCACTGGACTAGGAGTTTTGTTTCATTTGCTGTGAAGTGACGAACGACGCTTGGAGTAGCAGCAGCAGCAGCAGCAGGACCCGGAGCTCTTCGTCAGATAACTCCTAATTCTTTGCTCTTGTCCGGTGTCCGGTGTGCAGTCGGACTGGCCCCTACTGTCTGGTGCTGGTTGGAAAGTGGAATGGTTCGAGATAAAATATAAACCATGCTCGTGTTAGTTGGACTCCCTGGCAAACACACATCTCGTCAAGCGGAATGGGGGGAAGGGACACCCAGGAGGACTACAGTGATGGTTCCGTGCCAACCCGTGTCACCGAGCGGTGCGGCTGGTGGCTGGAAAGCGGGGAAATAAAATAGAAAATGCGACTAGAGAGCGAGGATGAATCGTTGTAGCAATTTAATTATTTTACTCCGCGCACCGTGCCACATTTCTAGGAATCGGCAGACACTCATCCAAATACACACTAACACACACGTGCATATATATATCCTTCATCCGGTTTCTGTGTTTGTTTTTTTTCTCTTCTTCTCGCTCCATTCTTTTGCGGCAGGTTTGAAGCGTGTTGCCTGGCCACCGCCAGCCGACGCCGTCGAGTACGAGACGCATCCATCTCAGCAGCAACAAGCGGTAGGTCAGCAGTTTGCTCCGCAGCAACAGCAGCAGCAGCCTCAGCATCAGCAGCAGCAGCAGTACTACCAACAAACGATCCCTCAGCAGCAGCAGCAACAACCGCATCCAACTTATCAGCCAGCCAGCGCTCATCAGCAGCAACCTGGTCAGCGACCGGTTGAGCGGATTGTTCCCATCCAGCGGGTAAGTTTGATTTCCCTGCCCCATGGCCGCACCTTCCCCCGCGTGCTCTGTGCATTGTGTTTGCGCGTGAACAAAAAATAAGAAACTTTTGCTACGAAGGGTTTTTAATTTTCTTTCCACCCTTACCGACCGACCGACCGGCTGGGGTTCTCTCCTGTCAGTCTGTTCCCGGGGTTTGTAACTCACCGTGCAAAACGGATGAAAAGTGGGAGGTGAAAAGTTATGACCTCGAGCGAGGAAGCGAACGCGAATATGCTTGACTTTTCGCCCTTGCGACCTCCAGAAAGTTGATTTTAATTATTTTACCAACTATTAATGATCTAGCGCAGAACGGAAAGTTCGTAAAGTTCAATCAAGCTTCCTTCAAAATACTCTCACACAGCCAGACACACACACACACACCCAGACGGACAAATGATGTACGAACACTTCACACCCATGCCAATAGATGGAGGGGAAGGTTAGTGTTGTTGGAAGAAAATCGCCGTAAAGTGGTTAACTTTCAGCAGCATCATTAGCATACGGTACCCACCACAAACCACCAACCAACCAACCAACCAACACGGCCAATAACTGTCCAAACGGTCCGAGGAAAAGGATGTGTTTTATTATTTTCCACCCTGAACCAGTGCCAAGAAACGTTCCATTAACGACATGAGATGTTGCAGAAGGGCTAATCTCCTCCCCATCCTCTTCTGCTGCTGGTTGTGCCGGTTTGCATTTCATCAAAAAGGCACGTCTGACCAATGTCCTTGATCCTCGGTGATGCGTGTGGTGACGGCGGTGGGAGGAGGACAACCTTCTTCATCCGTTTATGAGCTGCCAACGAGACTTAACCGGTTTGCTTAAATATGTAATAGATGGTGTGTCGATGGTGATTCATACACACACAGCCACACACATTCATTTTCATTTTTCCCTTTTCCCCCTCTTGCACACACACACGCGGCCTCTTCCGTGTACCTCTGTGTCTAGTGGAGTGCATATTATTATTTTTTGCTTTTCGTAAAACGAGCAGCAACAGCTCATCAGGTGAAGTGGCACTATTTATAGCAACCTCAAAAGGCTAACAGCACGCACCGAGGGGCGATGAAATAGATTATTTTGCAACAACAACAACCCTCATCCAAGGAAGCTAACGGTGGTGCGTCGCCGTCGCCGTCGGCATCACCGTCTACTATGCTTTTGCTTCCGCGGGCATCGACGGAACGGAGTGACAACAGACAGCTGTCAAGATTGGAAAGCAGCGTGTCACGCCTACTACGGTGTTATGTGACCCATTTCCTTGCGCGCTCCTTGCGCGCACGTTCCATTCATTGCCCTGCGTTCCATGTCCTGTCGTCAAACGTCAAACCGTGACCTGAACGTGTCACGTGTGTCACATTTTATTAAAAAATATTACCCTGGATATGATAAGCCACGTTGCTGTTGTCGTTGTTGCTGTTGTCGTTGCTAATACCAAGCACAACGTCATCCCCGCAGTAGGTTCTAACGATGCAAATGGCGGGGGGGAAAAACCCTCAACTTTTCACCGAACGTTCACCAATTCCAGCATCAATCTGCAATAAAGCAGCGAACAGCAGCAGAGTGGGAGGGGAGGGGGGCCGTGGCGACTTCTGTCTGACACTCCTGCTGCGGTGCTAATGAGAGTTTTATTTTTAAAACATTCTTCACTTCACTTCACTTCACTTCTAAAATGCCCGCCGGTTCGCCTGTCACGCCTCACGCTCTTTTACGCCACCATGATCGTCGCCAGTGATCATTTTAAAATGTGTAAATGATTGTGAAAACTTTCACACCCACCCACACCGCCCACACCGCGCTCGCTTTCCACGGTTTTGAGCTGGCGATTTTGCAACCCATCCGCAGTCCCGGCCTAAGCCAACGGCGCAGAAGAGCAGCGAACCGCGTAATGGGTGAAGCGAAATGAAAAGAAACTGGAGGAGAGAGGATAAAAGGGTGGGTCGAGGGGGTAATGAAAACAAGCCACCATCCCCCACCTAACCACGAACGGCACAAAAATTGGAACCGAGTACTTAGTGTGACGTAAATCATTTGCATCGTTATGCAGCTGCGCTTTGCCCATCATCATCATCATCATCAGCATCATCCCCACATCACGGTCGCTAATTTACCGTCGAGTGAAGCGGCATTCAACCGTGAACCAACCGCTGAACTGCTGAAGCCCCGTGCTGATCAGCATCGCGCACCACTTTTCTTGCCCTTTTTGTGCATTTTTTTGTTTCTCCCTTAACTCTGGCCCCAACATTGGCCCCGCCCAAACGATTGAATGCAGCCCCAGCTAGCTGGCTGGCGGCAAAACAAATAGCAAAGTGAAAAGAGAGCGATGCGAAAAACGGGATGAAAAACTTGAGCTGGCTCAAGGCGTCACCGCCCGGGGTATGATGTATAAAAACAAAAAACGTCCTTCTTGTGTGGTGAAAGGTCGGAGGAGGGTAATGTGCACCGCACCCCTCCCTTTGCTGATAGAAATGCAAATTTGATGCATAAAGTGCACATCAAAAGTTCTCTCAACACCAGCAGCAGCAGGCATGCAACGAGTTAAAAGCATAACCCGGGGACAGTGAAGCGACAGCAGCAGCAGCAGCAGCAGGCTCGACGAAGAGCAATCATTCGAAATGATGCTGCTGCAATCGAATGGCACTTGCATGAGGCTGCGCACAGGCACACACACGAAAAAAAAAAACCCCGGGATGGGATTTTGGTAAATTGAGATTTAATGGAAGTAATAGAGCGTCCGGGGGAGAAGCGTAACATCGGGCGCATCGCCAACAAAAAAAAACCGGGTACCACGAGGTTAATGGAGGGTTTCGCGCTTAATTCAATCATGCTTTTAAGCCAATGAAACGGCTTTAGCATAAGCTGGAAGTCGTCGCCGTAAGTGTGTGTGTGGCGTTGAAACCCAAAAAAGAACGAACCATTTGTGCATAAAGTATGGTATGGAGCACTATTAAATTGTAACAGTGTTCGTAGGTCCGGTAAGACAAAACACCTTCCAGCTCCGGTGAACGGGCGGCAGATGCTTTCTTCGGGTGCACGCGGAAGTCGGCAACCGGTCCGGGCCCGGGAAATTGGCCATGATGCTGCCTACATAATAAGCTCATAATTTCTGCTCTAATTATTCGTTTCTGCGCCGCTTCGTTTCGGGCGTTCGTGGCGATGCTCATCTTGCGGAAAATCTTCCGGATTTCGTGGACCGGTGTACCGGCCCATTTCATCGGGCCTACCGGAATGCCGTATTCTCGCTGCCGACGAAATTCGCGTCCATGTTCACTCGGCGAGCGCCATCTTGCGCCCCCCAGCCCCTGGAATAAGATTACGCTCATTTTAATCCGTTTAATGAAAATATATTAAATACATTTGTCTATCTCGCTTCGACGTTTCCGGTCGTCGTCGTCGTCGTCGTCGTCTTCGGTATCGGAATAGAGCGGAACAACGCCGCGCGTGAATATTCATCGGGATGCTGGAGCGCTTTACGCCGATCGTTCCATAGCCGATTCGTATGCCTAAACGAAACGAGCCACGCTCCACCTCCACTGCGCCTCATTTACCACTAATCAACCATTTAGCGTAAACACTATGACCCCACCACCACCATCATCATCATCATCGCGATGCTGGGAGTGCTTCCGCGTGGTCCTGGGATGCGCGAAAAGCGAGCATCCGGAAATGGAATTTTCTTCCCTCCCGTTTCCACCGATTCCACGGTTTGGCAGCCGGAAAGCTCCCCCGGAAGCCATATAATTACTAATCGATTTCTCTTCCTTCCTCTCTCTCGCTCCCTCTCTCTCTCTCTCTCTCTCAGCGGGAGGTTGAAGAAAAAGGGTAACCAACCATCGCAGGCGGCTGTGGAGCCTGGAACCACAATGTAGGTCTTCCGGTGGTTTTGGACAAAAAAAAATGCGAAAATGCGGGTCGAATTCGTCGTCTTTAAGTGATGAGCACGAACCTGGCCTGGCCACTGATCACTACTACACTCACACGCTCGCTCGTTCGCTGTGTTGGTGGTGCTTTCTACTGCTGGGAAATGGGCGACCGTCCGATGCTTATCCAGCGCTTTTAATTTGCATTTCACTCCATTATAATTAATATTTTAATTGCAATAATAACAAACGAGCTACGACGACGATCCGGACGATGGATCCGGACGAACAGTGGAAAAAAAACTGTTCGCCATTCTAGGGCTAGGACAATTTTTAGTTTTTCCTCCCTTAGTTACCTCGCTGCCAGAGAGAGAGAAAGAAAATAAAGGAATAGAGAATGAAAATGGAACTTTGCGCGCAAATACTATCAAATGGTGTTTCCATTCAAATTTTCGTAGAATTTCCTGGTACGGGATCGCACGATCGTCGTGCTAAAAAGTTCAGAAGCCTCGGGGCCATCTCTGAAGGGAAAAGGCGCAAACGAAATGGAAATGATGACCGCCACGCGCCCCCCCCACTTTATTATAACGATGGCCTTCCCGCCTAAGTAAGCAAACGGATAGCAAGATAAATATTTTTGCGGTCGATAAATGGTGCGGCGAGTCCCATTCCACATCCGGTCGTCCGGCTTCCATCCGGGTTCGATGCCGCCATCCAAATAATAGGCAAAGCTCGCAGCATTTTTCGCTCACCACTTCCGCCCGTCATCCGGTTGGATCGGTAAAAACTCATCCCTTCTCCTCCTTCTTTGGCAATGGCAATCGATGAAAAGCATTCAACCAATCCGCCAATCGGTCAGCCGGTCAGCGGAGTAACAAAAATGGTGGGCACACCACCACCACATATGTGCACTTATGTTTCATGGAAATCTTTTCGCCTCCAAACAACCTCAAACAACGCTCGTTCGACACCTTTTAACAGTGCACGAGTGGCACTCAGCGCCAGACACGGCCGGGTTTTTACAGTCCCTCCTCCTCCTCCTCCTCAGGGGACAGGGTCCACTTCTCGATTGCCACTTCTTTGTGCTCCATTTATGCAGATTATTTCTTTTTTTTTCTCGATTTCATTTTCCACGGAGATCCATTTTTCTTTTCGCCACTTCAACACTCCGCTACATTAACGCGTGTGTGTGTGCGCCGGAGTGTGTGTGTGTGAGAGAGTGTGTATTGTCCTCCTGAAATGCTCTTAAAACCTCTTACCGTCGCTCTCGCCGATCGGCCGCGCCATTACTGTTCATTGTTATTTTTATCATATTTTGCACACTTCACGGATGGCCCCAGCCCACCGACCGCCGGTCGATGAATGATGGACAATCCATTTTTAATCATTTCCTTCCCAGTGATACGGCGAGTTCGAGGCCCTCATTCCCGGTCGGGTATTATCCTTTCATCAGCTTCTTTCCGGATCAACCGGCAAAAAGGGCCAAAAGGTGTCCATTCGCAGTTGTTTGTTCGCAAATCATTTCAAGCCCACCGTAGACCCCCCTTTTGTTGATGGATAAATGTTGCAGAGTCGAGCAGTGCAGAAGCTGAGCCAAAAGTTTCGCTTTTCGATCTGATTTTTAATCTTATTGAAGCTCGAGCCCCCCCCCCCCACCACTTGACCCGAGGCTCATTTGAGCAATAATCCTTCCATCAATTGGTGCTTTATTAGTGCTCTCGCTTCTGAAACTCGACCATCGCGGCTATTGAA
Source organism: Anopheles darlingi (assembly GCF_943734745.1). Classification (NCBI taxonomy): domain Eukaryota; kingdom Metazoa; phylum Arthropoda; class Insecta; order Diptera; family Culicidae; genus Anopheles; species Anopheles darlingi. Next base: position 48,133,314 of record NC_064875.1, read on the forward strand.
AAGACTGGTTCCGATTATCCTCCCCCCGGGGGGTGTTCCATGGAGCAGGAACATAAATTTTATCACTTCCATCTCGTGAGCCACAACTTACACCACCATATCGTCGGATATGATGCATGATGGACCACCGCTCGATGATGCGCAAAACGATAAAATTCATTCCTCGTACCCACCTCGTACCGATAATACGCCATTATCGATAGATGTCTCTCACACAAGGGATCACCGGATAAAGGAGGGAGTTTGGCACCTATCGAAATGAGCGCTTCTGGCTGGTCTTGCCGGTCACAAAACTTCGCAAAACACTTCCCCAAAAGTGAAGTGGACCAACGGATCGAAAGATATCACTTGCTTTTATTGGCATCTCTCAAGCGTCAAATTACGCGCGCAAGGACCAAACGCTGGTACTGCAGCGGACAAGGCGAAGGACATTTCATCAGCGAACGACGCGAGTATCCCTTTGGTATCCCTGCGAGTAACCTAACGAGACCGGGTCGCGCTTGTTAGCGCACCCGGTTGTGTTGATGGTACTGCTGCTGCTGCTGATGATGATGGTGATGATGATGCTGATGTTGAGCCATTATCGCGCTGCCAATGGTGCATTGCATAGGATGCGCTCACGGCTCACCGGCCGCTGGATTATCGCGTCAGACAGTGTTAAAAAGTAAATATCCTTCGGCCGCGGCATTAATGCAACGCGCGCTAACGAACCGCTAGCGATGGCACCGTGCAGTGCAGTGCAGGGCCAGGGCCAGGGCTGATGTATCCGGGAATGTTTGATGGATTCCTCGCCGTTCCAGCTCCCAAGCTCATCATCTCGACCGAGCGTTGCCTCTGACGGTGGCAAGAAATCAAAACATAAAACTACCCCCCCAGGAAGGAATCATTAAAAGAAGAACAGAAAAACGAAACAGAGGAAGATGAAGGAGGGTCGCCGGCACCATCACACGTCACGCTACGCCATGCCATGCCACGCCACGTCACCGTGGTTTTGCTGGCAGGTGAAATCCGTTAGTCACGGCCATCGCTGGCTGCCCGTGGTAGGTGGTGCTGGGAAATTTATGGTGGTCCGCGATTTATGGCGTGAAACAAAAATTTATGGACATCGTGCTGCGGACGGAATGGCGTCCGCACGGGAAGGGAGGTCGTTGGGGTGTTGGCAAGTGGATTGTTTCCCTTTTTATTCGTCGCGCGCGCACTAGGAATCAATGTATCGGAAGGTTTTCTGCTGAAAGTTTATCACCAACAAACGCGCTGTGGTCTCGGCCGGTGCAACCGGTATGGTGCACCTGCAAGAGAGAGAAAGAGAAGGAGAGAGAGAAGGGGTTCGTGACACGCCGGTGTACAAATATGGTGATACAGGTACGTCCGGTATCCCGTAGAGCAGCATCGCAAGTGCGCATCCTGCCGTTGATCCGTGTCTCTGTATCTGTGTATGTGTGTGTGTGTGTGTGTGTGTGTGTGCTTGACGAGTCCTCCAGCCGGACCGTTTCCACCATGCCGTGCAATTGCACCTTTCAGCGACTTTTCCGCAGCAAACCAAGCGGTCTAGGGCGAGCAACGCTGACGAGACGAGCGATAACATTGTTCGCATTTATGTTGGCCTCTGGAGGGCTCTATCGCGCGTACAGAGCGGATGAAACTCGTCGATTATTTGCACACCAACGGCAGCTTTAGCGGGATAGGTACGCGAAATGCTTTTCCGCGTTGCCTTGCGCGACGATGGCCCTGGGCATGGGTTGCGATTGTTCCACGAAAATGCAAACACCGGCACCATCCGGGACTATCCGGGCGCACGGCAATGGCGGATGGGACCCGGAAGGGCTTCATCCGCTAACATTCGGCCATCAATCGGAATGTCACCATTATCGGCCAAACGGCAAGTCATCGGCGATCGGTATGCGTCGTTTTCACACGACGGTGTCGCACTGTGATGATCGATCGCCGTGGCGCGTCGTCTATCTGTTTTTCGGGTGATTTGTTCTGCGACAGCGTGCGCAAGGGCTCGGGGGAAGTAAATGTGTCCACCGTTCGTTAAGCAATTAGGGAGTGTTAAACAGTCAAGGAGTTTTACGAAATTAAAGCTACTTATAAAGTGTTGTATAAAACACTTGTGAATACCATGAATTCTGTTGAGGCTTTCCGATAAAGCGGATAAGGTGTTTAATATTTTATATCCCAAGTGTGTGCCATTTTATAATATTACAATAAATCGCAAAAACTGTCTGTTATCCTTTACAAGTTCCAGTTTTGACAATTTTTCGGTAGAAAATATCGATATGACTTGAAGTGAATTTAAGTTTACTAGTGTACTATGGTTAGGATGATGATTTTAGAGAAAATTATATTCATCCAGATGTTAATCAATATCAATACCAGTAACTAACTGATCAAATAATAACAGACGCTATTCGGCTAGTTAAAATTAATCTCAAGTTTCATTTAAATTTTCAAACAATATTTCGAAATCATTGACATAAAATAAAAAGAGGGGAAACTTCGGGAAAATTCATGTTTTCATAGATTTTCAATACAAAGATCAAGGTCAAGATCAAGATTTACCGATTCAGGATGTAACAAATAATTAAGTAAAACCGTACCTCAGCACCTTATCAGTAACTGTTCAACTTATCAGTAAACGATACCGAAAGGTCCTTTTCTTTCAACTACAATGTCCTCAAATTCTCAAATAGAAGCATTGTGTGTCCATAATTTTCACCCTACTTATAAACTCCCTTAAAAACCAATCCACCCCGAATTTATGATTCCCTTTAAAGTTTCAAAACTATTTACTTGGAAAAATAAATACACCATCCCCCTGGTGGCCAGCTCCCGGGGCCAACCAGACCTAACGATACCAGTGAGCTATTATCGAATGCATCATTGTACCAACCCCTTTACCCGGCCAACAATGCGTCGACGAACTTTCTGCACCGAACAGCACATTAAATACACTTCATGACACTTCCGCCAGTAGTCCCACGGCTAGTACTAGTGGTCCGGCTCTCAAACACACACACACACACACACCCTCGAACTGACCGTTCAAGGTGCTCGTTGCCACACAAACAGCCACTAGAGAGGCACCTCCCAGTGGAAGGGAAACTTGAGAACTCACCCTCCCCCGAACCGAAAGGGAGTGAACCAAAGTAGTGAAGCTCCGAATACCGGATAGGGAAAGGCGTCCCCTCCCCCTCATCCACCCCCCCCCACCCCCTTTGCCTGCCAATCTGCAAGGGTGGCACACCGAGCGTCCCAAGTTTCTCAATTGTCTTTGACGATTGGCTAAATGAAAACTTTCTCAAGTGAAAACTTTAATATCCTCGTACGGTCCCGCGCACCGAGCACCGCGGGCCGGAGTGGTGGGACTTGTTTGGTTTTTGGTATCAGGGCACCGCCGTGTGCCGTCGCTCGAGGCCGTGGTGCTGCGAGTTTGGCAACCGGGACACCCGAGGCAATATCATTTTCGGTCCCGGAAAAGTTCGACAATATTTTTCTCTTCGAACGACATTCGCATTCGCTGGTGCGCTGTGGTGCTCGCATTGCGATGCGGTGCGGTGTGTGGCGCTGGCGATGGGAAGAAGGAGTGCCCAATGAGAGGGAATGAGAGGGAGCCGCGCCGGTGGCGCCGGTGAGCTCACATTTTTCGCATGATTTATGAGCCGTGTGCTGCCACACATGTGCCAATACTGAATTATACAAAATGTGTCTCTGGCCGAGCTGTAAGTTTCACCGTGTGTTCGCAAATTTGTGTGTGTGTGTGTGTTCGCGTGTCCGTGTGTGTGTGTGTGCGTGTGTGTGTGTATTTCTGGCGCACCGAAAATAGCAGAAGCTACCTACGGAAACCATATCCGCAGGACTTCAAAGTGGGACAGCGACCAACATGCGAAATTACGGCGCCAGCCTTCGCGCAACGTGTATTGGTATGCGCAAGAAATGCCGGGAACGGGACAGGGACAGGTAGCTGGATAGAGCTGGCCATAAAATGAGTTTCACTTTACACTTCTCCCCACACCACCACCGTCTTGCGTCTGATGTCGCCACCTGTTAAATGAAGCAGCAAGACACCGGAAGCCCCGTGGAGTGCCGTCGGTGGGCGGCAAGACGTTACCGAAGGCGGGACCATATGATACACCCGGATTTGCCGGCATGAAATATTGCCCCGCATGGTTCAGCTTCTGTTTCTTTTGGTTTTTTTTTTTTTTCTTTGAGGCTACAACAATTTGTTTCATCTGTGTTTCCCGATGTTCAGAATTAGGACTCGAAGTCGACTCAAAATTTGGCTTAGAATGGGATAATTTTATTAAACAATACCAACTGCCTAACCTACAGTAATAGAAACGATAATGTAAAGCTCCCTAAAAATCTTTACCCCCATACATAGGCAAATTGTTCGCCAAACAATTACGATAGCGCACTCTCGTTCAGGCTCAGCCTTCAAGCTTCAGGCCTTTGGACGCGTTGAAAGGCTCTGTTTTGAGAATAAATCTTTGCTTCAGCCGCTCGATTACCTTTTTCAAAACTGTATCTGTACCATCTAATGTCGCCCCTACTATCGCGCAACCAAGGTTCAAACAATGAACAAAACTTCGATTTTCTCTACTCTAGCTCGAACTCCAGCTCGATTTTGTTGGTTGCGCCCACTAACGAGCAAATTTTTACACGAACATTCAAAAACAGGAAAAAAACTTGACGAAAAATTTGCCGATGTATGGTGAGCTTAAGAAAATTGTTCAACAAAATGGACACCCTGAGAAGCTTGCTTAGCCTTACCTTGGTGTCTTATCGACCCCGGAATACCGCGAGCCACACACTTCTGGGACACCTCCCCATGCGAATTGTGCTTTTGACATTCCTCTTCCTCACACCATCAGCCATCATGCCCAAAAGATGCCCCAAAATGCGTCGCTTTTCCACGCATTCTACGATCGTCGGCATCGTCAGCGTCGCCATCGTCGCTGTCGTACGTCACCGCGAGATGACGTCGCGTTCGCCTGTCAACGCGAAGTCAGCCTTGGCGGCCTACTCGGATGCCCCTCATCCCACGGGGACCGCTCGCAGATGCTGCCTGCCCTGCCTGGGGCTTTTATGTCACTTTTCGGGAAGCCACCACCATTGTGGGCTGCTTAGGACCAGGTCCTGGTCCAGGTCCTCTCATCTCTCATCCCTCCCCATACCTTGCGTTTGCACAAATTTGTGGCTAAGAATTCGCGCCCTCCACCCATTCCCGACACCCGACAAACGATGAAATTAACATCTTGCTTACCCCCGCCCTCTCGTTCCTTATTCCTCCTCACCCCTCGCGACACTCATGTATGTGTGTGTGTGTGTATTTGCTGTTCCCGGGGAAAATGTATTAGCAAAGTGTCGCACCACCAGCTCCATGCGATTCCATTAGCAAGCACCACCATCGACAACGACCGTGCGTGTGTGTGTGTGTGTGTGTATTTTGAGGAGAAAAATAAAATATGAACGACCCACCGACACACACACACACGGCACGGCACGTACATTACCGCGCGTAGATGCCATGGAAACATGCCACACCGTGCGGCCTATTATTTATGGTTATTTATATGATGAGTAATTTCGGTGTGAGGTGTGAAAAAATGCGACTCCGCCACGTACGCTAGCAGCTCCTTATCATAAAACAGGGAAAAGTGATTACAAGAAGAGGCTAAAATATCTCCAGCTTCCTACGAGCGCGCACACACACACTTACACGCGCGCGAATACACCTGGTACAGCTGCTGGTTTCTGCTGTTGCCGATGACGATGCCGACTACGATGGCAATGCTCGTTACAGAATTGTTGCCTAACGCACTGGCAGGCAAGCAGGCAGGACCCATTGTGTGATAAATGGTTGCCTTATCAGCCACCAGACTCCGGTCATCCGGAATCGGTCGGCACTCCCCGGACAAGTGGACACCACAGGTCACAGTCCGTGCAGTCCCAGGCGCAACCACAAAACCAGCGGTTGTCAGGGGAGACGTCGGAACTCACACAGTCTGTGACTACTGGATGCAGCACATCGTGAATCCAGCGTAGCATGTTAGTGTGTGTGTGTGTGTGTGTGTGTGTGTGTGTGACGCAGTCTCGGAAGTGATCGAAGGTGATTATGCATGACCGCGGAAGTGTGCAGCAGGTGTGTTCCGCTCAAAGGATCAAAGCCATCCCCAAACCGGCCCGTTCGATTGGTTCGGCCTCAAAACCACAAACACCTCCGCGACACACCGCACCTGACACACACACACGCGCGCGCTCGCGCCAGGATTACTGCTTCGCGGCTGCCTTTTGGTCGAAACAAACCGCGCGAGAACACGACTAGCACAACGGCACAACCGTCCCGACTCCGACCCCCCGCCACGACTCTAATTAATTACCTGCGATGATTATTATTGACTGTTTGTCGGGTGCACCGAGAGCTGGCATTCGGGATCCAATGGGTGGCGCAGGATCCCGGTTTGTTCGTTTGCTGGAATGGCTGCAAATCTTTTGCCATTCATCCGGGGGCCAGGAGCCAGGGGCCGAAGGGGAAATAAACATTTGGTGTCCCAAGATGAACCGAAAGCCCGATGCTCGATGCTCGATGCTACAAACGATCGATCGATCGATCGCGATTACTCCGGAAACAGGCGCTCGGTTGGTTTATGCAACCGGTTTGATTAAATACGGCAATTATGTTTCAACGTTTAGCCGCCGCGCGGGATGGTACCGCGAGGGAGGGGGTAGTTCCATGGGGACACACCAGACTGTTGCTTAATGGTTGGCTACACTACTGGTAGACCTGGCTGCTGCTGCTGCTGCTGCTACTCATTTGAAACTTCGGAGAAGCGAAACTTTGCTCCTAACGAGATGTACACACACACACACGTCGCGAGAGTGTCGAGTTCGGTAGACCTAATTGGGGGTACGCGGCTTGCTGGTGCTGTGGCCGCCACCACCGAGGTGGTCGAGCCGGAAGCCGAACCACGAGCCGAACGCTGGTCTCTCGAGGATGACTGGTCTGATTAGGCCGTTGTTGGATTAATTAGTTGAAATGCTTGGAGGGCTGCGGTCGGACTGATGTAACAGGATGCCTGTGATGTAGTCTGTTCGTTAGTAAAGCATAGACGGCTAGAGTTTGCTGTAATTTGAAAGGCCCCAAAATCAGCCCTAGATTCGTTTCGCTCCGTGAACCATGATCTTTAATGATCAATGAAGCGAATGTGAATGAATGGGATTCTCCTCTGTCAGCTCTTAGCATTGCGCATAAAATCAACAACAATTAGTGACTAAAAAATATTTACATCAAGGATTTCATGGAACTTTCGATTCGTTTAAAACATTTAAACAAAGATATTATTATACCGATTCTTCTAAATAGTTTGTAAAGACATTCTTTCATTCTACGGTTTGCTTGAACAGCTGCTTCAATGATGCTGACATTAAGTGGTAGGAAATACGATGTGAGGACTCTTCGACGATCCAGCAATAAGCCCTATTTTACATTCCATTTGAAATAGAGCGGCACATTTTTGTGCATTTCCCTATAATAGTCTGCTTCTAATTCATAAACTGTATATTTCTAATTCCGTAAATTGTTGATTGTCTTTAAAAAAAAAGTTGCGAGTGTATTTTTAGTGCAGTAAAATTTTTGGAAAAACTGCTATTTATACAGAGTATGAACAGGTGTCAAGAATTTACAACATTTTAAGAAACAACTCATCACAATACATAAACACATAAACACATATGACATAAAAACAAAAGGACAATACATGAAAAATAAACTGATAAATTTAAAGTAAGTTGCTGTGCTTAAAATTCTTATAAATGAACACAACTTCTTATCGAACCAGAAATATTATACATAAAAACATTATAAAACAGTGAACAAATACTCATATAACGATCCTTTATGTTTCCAACTTCTGATTGATAGAAAGGTCAGTCTATTTTGTTGCCGATTGCATCAATGTACAACACTGCAAGCTGTACATCTAAATTCAGCAAAAGCCAAAACTACAAAAACAAACAATTCCCACAGCGAACACAGCACATTCACTGCCAACAAACCACCAACAGTTTCCATCGAAATCGATAAATTTCAAATTTTCCCTCCCTCCCCCCGAACGCTGCAACGAGAGTCACAACTCCGGTCGCATAATTGAAAGTGAATTCCCAAAAACCAATCAATCAATCAACATTGACATCGTTCAAATCACCCAAAAACTCATTTGCCATGCAAACAACATGCAAACGGATTCATTGTTGTTGCACCGCACAAGGTAACGAATGCGCATGCATCGGCATGGGCGGCACAGCGACCATGGTAACGGTCCTGGCTGCCGACAAAGCACAGTCCGATGTCCTGTGACCGATGGCACGCTTGCCCTTTCACTATGCCTCTGCTTGGTGACTTCGAAACCCTTTCTGGCAAGGTCATGGTCAATCCCATGACCATTCTGTGGTCATTGGGACGGAAGTATGGAGAAAAAAAAAACACACACAAACCAAACCCCCTGGCCAAGCGAACTAGCTAGCTGGGCACAGGCACCACCAATTCGCAACCGACTCCGGCCACGGCTACGGCATCCCCGGGAAGGTCAACGGATTGTCGGTTGAATGACTTTTAGTTTTACCTTTCTCTAACCTCCGTGCAAAACGGGCGGCGCATGAAATCTGAAATGCTCTAAAACGGAAAAGAAGGGATGAAAAACCAACCAATGGACCAGCGTGCCAGTGCAGGGGTGTAAGGGAAGGGTGTGTCTTTATGATCCCGACAGCCCGGACTACAATACGACCCATTGCTACATAGGGAAAGCCGCACCCGGAAACACATGCAACACAACTGTAATAAAAATCAACTCACCACCCACCCACCAAGCCACCAACCCACCCACCAACATCACCACCCATCAGGGCGCAGAGGTTGCGTGAAACGTGGGTTTTTCGGTCATTTTTATTCGCTTTTCCGTCACCATGAACCCATACCGTGGCCCCATTTCCGTTGCTCCGCTTGTCCTTCCTTCCGGCTACACACACACACACACACACACACATACATAGAACCGATCTCAACCCACACGCGTTACCATTTTTCACACCACGCAACGACGACGACGACGACGACGACGACGGAAGCCGTGGCTTTGTTTGAATGGAACAAACTTGATGCGAAGGATATGATGCTGGTGCTGGAACTGCCTAAATAATCTGCAGCATTTGTTAGGCACACACACGCGCACACACACACACGCAAGGGACAGTACGTCTCGCGGAAGCAGGAAAGCCGCGGCTGGTGGTGAAAGCAACGGAAATTTATCGCACCACCACCACCAAGTTTGCCGGTTTGTTGCAACTTCCGCTGCAGGAGTGCATTCGAATGTGCCGGAATGCAACATCACGACCACCGAGAGCGAGTTTCCAGTCCACGTGCACAACGGCCATCGCTGCGTCGCTCATTTGGAAAATTTAATGGAACCGTTCGGTAACATCTTATGCAAAACATTGCCATATTTTATGTTGTTTTTGTCTATCCTCAACTGGCGCTCTGTTTTTGTTTGAGAAAGATGATGATGCCGACAAACAGCCGACAACAGCTACCAAGAAGGTTTGGTGTGATTCCAAAACTCTTAAAACGATTCTGCAAGCGAATTCTCCTTAAGCTAAAGCACATCTTGAAGCACTAAACGAATGCGAACCCACCCACCATTATCACCGGCATCGGTTGGAAAATTTACCCAGACAACCGGTCTCGTTCCGGGATTATAATGCAACAAAAGTTTATTATTTCGCGACGCGCCAACTTCTCTCTCCGGTTCCGGCGCACGGATTACCTCAATTATTGCTTCATTCCTCCTTGTGCCCTTAAGGGGCCCGGCATGTTTATTCGAATTCGCGAGCCAAATGTTCTCCACAACCGAAACGCACCCCCGCACAAACGGGCGTAAACATCTTGCGAAAGCACTCATTATGAGACGGCGCCCATCTTGGTGGGTAGCCAGCCAGCCAGCTGGTGGTGGTGGTGCAGGATCGTACCGAAGGTGCCGTGAAGCTTCGTTGAAAGCTTGACGATGCGCATAAGTACCTTTGGTATTAGCTCGCGGTGTACACACACACACACGCGCACATACACCGTCAAAACATCGGCACGGTCACGGTCAACAGGCCACGCGAAGATGAGAAAAGCGCGATGAGGTCATCGACGGACGATTAACTCGAGAACGGAGGGAGAGCAATGCCAGAGAGTAATGCCAAAGGTTCCGTTGGGATGATCCGGAACAATGCCCCCCGTGTGGTCGACCCCCACCCTTGGTCTCGCCATCCCGAAGGGGCTAGAATGTTTTTCATTTTCATCAAAATGTGCATCCACCTCGGAATGGTGGCCACCACCTAAGCATCATCTAAGCAACCGAAAGGCAGCTTCAACCAGAGCAGCAGCGCCTGCAACTATCAAAGCAACCGGTTACGGTTTTAGGGCACAAAATGGTTCAATTAAGCAACGTTCCGGTACAAAACCGAAACCGAACCCGCTGGCTGGCTGCCTGGTTGCCTGATAATTATAGCGTGGCAGCAGCAGCAGCAGCAGCAACAGCTCCAACAATGAACAAATGAGAGCTGAGAAAGAGCGGGAAAAGTCTCTCTTTCTATCGCTATCTCTCTTCCTCACACGTGTGCCACATACAAAAAATGCCGAACCAACAAGGAAATTGTTTAATGTTCTAGCAACATTTTCTCCCTCATTTAAGACACACATACACACGCGCGCGCGCACAGACAACACGCACCACGCTACCTCGTGGTAGCAAAAAAGGAATCCCCGAGACCACGGATCCTGGGAAAATTTGGATAATTTCTCTGCCACCTCACCACTCCTGGCACCGACTCTCTGCTACTCTCGCAAGTCTGCTGCTGTAGCAGGACAAACTTTCACGTCAGAATGTTGTTCCATTAGTTTCGGGGCTTTTGCCGCGTTGCAATAACGCCAGCAGACGAACGAATGAAGCAACCGAAACGGAACAAAACGAAACGGTTTCGAGGCACGGCTGGCTTCCCTTTCGCCACCACACACCACCGTGTTTGGCGTGTTTCGCGATGGCGTGAAGCGTTTTCGCACCACTCGCTCGTCCGCGGGGGGAAAAAATCAACAACCGATTCTTAGCGAACCCCAAAAAGTTGCTGCTCCGTGCCCGAGTGTGTGCGCGTAAATATACCAGTTTCCGCTGGACCCCTACCGTACCTCCAGACCAGACGAGAGCTCGTGAGTTTTTCGGAATCGGAGATATTAATTACCTCACTTGTTGTTTGGCAGCCTAAGTCGCTCCAGCCGCTCAATTCCAGTTCGCACACACACACATACAATTTGTACCCGTGTGAACCATCGGTGAACGTCGCGTGCGAGCATAATTTACATCATATCCAATGTATGCTCAAACCCCATTTGGCACCATACAGTACACGATACACATTCGATCGATCATTTTCATTCAAGTTCCGGTGTTTTAGATACAACTAAAGATTTTTTAAGCAAAGATAAAAGATTAACATCTTTTTGAATTGTTATCCTTAAAACACTGAGAAGACTGTACGAGTTTGAAAAGAAATCATGTAGCTTCCTCCTTGGAATAGGACGAAAGATCACAACGTTCGATACTAGCACTATGTCATGCAGAATATGCTAAAACAGGGTCTGGGATATCACGACAAGGTGTAAAAGCCTCCAAAAATATAGAGATTATGATTTAATTCTAAAAAATATGAGTAAACCAACAACGTTTCTGTTAAAATTTACTTTATTTCTTTTCTAATTCTCCATGAGACCTCTCAAATATTTTTTCTATCATTCCATTTTTATACTTCTATCTATCTATTAAAGACATAGTGAATTTTGTTTATAACGTCTGAGGAGTGTACATTTATGTTCATGCATTGTTCTATTGAAATGCAAATCGAATATCGTATGCAAAGTTTGGTTTGAGATTTTTTTAAATAAAATATAAATATGCTATTCTCCGAACTAGCCAGCCCTATCTCGCAATACGTTGTGTTGTCAACCAGTAAAATGCGAAATTCAATATCACTCACATAGTTTTTCATTTCAAAAGAGTTTTATTATGATTCGAACACCTGGTTGGATGTAATTTTAAATTAAAATGATATGAAAATATGTTACATATTGATGTAAACACTGTGGATGTTGGTCATGCTAGATTGAATGACTCTCCATAATTAAGAGTTTTGCCTCACATATTAAAAACATGTTGCATGTTGAACTGTCATAGAATCAAGTGACCACATCTCAAACGGAATGAAACACTCCGAATCACAACTGGCAGAGTCCATTGGTCGCTGCCAATTGCTTAGTAACGGAACGACGTCCAACTATGCCTGCCAATGTGCCAAACCATGCGCCCATGCTGACCGAGTTGTTCCGAGATAGGTTTTACAATACCACCACCTCTCGATCCCCCTCCCCGACCTTCCATGATCGACCATCGGTTGTTGGTCGTGAAAAATGAATTTCTTTTCCCTCACATGATCTCGGCGACCAACAGCAGCAGCAGCAGCAGTCACGAGGTAATAAAAAACCATATCATCCACCAACACATCAGGGTGGCCGGGGACATCAAAAAATAAATACGAAACCTGAAACATTCAACCTTTCTGGCCGGCCGGCGCTCGAAGCCGACGCCGAATTCGAAAGAGAACCGGGCCAGGGACAGCAAAGGAATCACTCCATGACCGACACTCCGGAGAGGGCCACCATGATGATCGATGGAAACCTCAACTGGACGCTCGGGCCACCGTGTAGGTGTAGGTGGTGGTGGTGTGCGAAATCCACCCGCCCCTCACCACCAGCCGCACGGAAAAAATAAAAAGAAAAAAAAAGGGAAAAAGAAACCGACACCCAACCGGTGATGCGCTTTTATTTGAAGCTTCGAAATTTTACACCAACCCGAGAAAAACTTTTTCCACCACCCCCTCCTCCTCCCCTTTTCGGTGGTGGTGGTGGTGGGAGGATGGTGTGAGCATGAATGCGACCCCGATTCACGCCAGCACACCCCGCCTGTCTGCCATTCATCCACTCTTTTTATGACATTTATGCCCTCTCGCAGAAACCCTCTGACGGCGTGCCCCTCCCTGCCTCTCTCGGTCTCTCTCTCTCTCTCTCTCTCTCTGTGACGGACGAAAGAAGAATCACGGCACATGCTTGCCGGCTGCTGACGGTGGCGGCGAGCTGCTTGCGAAAACCGAAAGCCGAACCCCTTGGAAAGGATACGGAAGAGTCGAGGCGAAAAGCGAGGCGACCACGCGACGACCCCACTCCAGCAGCACCAGCAGCAGCCGGAACCAAGCCAGGCTTACAAGAAACCGAAACCGACCGACCGAGAGAGAGACAGAAGCGACAGAAAACGTGGGCAAAAACGGGCATGCGGGCAAACCTCAGTGTGAGACAATAGCCATTTATCATAACAGTTGGGCAACATTTTTGTAGCAACGGTTGTAAATTTGAGACGCGCTGTTGAACAGATTTTTATCATTGCTTTCTTCTTCCCCCTTTTTTGGCCCTCGGTCCCCGGTGGTGGTGGTGGTGGTGGACCTGGACCTGGACCACACCATTGCTGCTCATGTTGCTCATGTAGATTTTATGCTTCCCAGGGTGCGTTGTTTTTTTTTACAGTTTCTGTTTCTGTTTTGTGCCTTGCCCTTTTCCGGGGCCATGTTTGTATGTGCTGTGCCGCCCTTTGAGCCCTCATTGAGGCTGGGCCAGATCCAGATGGTGGTGGCGTTACCGGGTTTTGACAGATTCTGCCGTTCGGTGTGCGCCATGGTAGGGGGCTGCGACGTGACACTTTTCCTTCTTTTATTCGCAAATGAAGCAATTATTTGCGTGTTTATCTATGTGTCGCTTCGAAACCACCACCGACATGTCATGTCAAGCGCAAGAGATTATTAATATGTTGTGTGGGCGCTGTGATGTGTGTGTGTGTGTGTGTGTGTGTCTGTGTGTGTGGTTTTGTGGAGTGCCTTTGGACATAACTGCTGCCACGTGTTAAATGGAAATTGAATGGATTCGCATTCGCTGTTCAACTGACGATCGCTTTCCAATCGCATTATTTTTTTTTTTTTAATTAGTTACGCTGCATCGAAAGCGAAACCTTCGTTTCTGCGGCAACAGTGCAGTCTCTTGTCAGTGTCAGTCAATGTTCACAATCCTTGTCCCTTTAATCGTCGTAACAATGTCGTAACAATCGCTTACCGGTACGATGCAGTATAGTTGGAATGCTTCCTTCCGAGCATGGGGCATTACCTAAGGGACGCTCTTTCTCGTCGTCAATAGACGCTCTTGCTCGTCTTATGTGCTGCCGCTGCCAGTCGGGCCACCATTTCCACCACCCCCGGGGGGGGACGATGAAACGGGAGAACAAAGAAGCGAATGTCGATCGGCATGTTAACTTATGCGTCGCATCGTTTTGTTTTCCCCGCCCAACACACATCATCGTCGCCGCTCCGTGGTGGTGTGCGAGTACGTGGAGTGAGTTGTGGGAATGATGATTTTCTGAGAAACTCGGACAGATACCCATTATGGTGTAGGTTCGGTGGATCTGTATTGTCGGATGCGAGGATTGCAGAAAGCATTTCTGCTTTTTTTTTCTTTTACTCCACAAAGTATACTCAACGTAGCCAATTATCAGCAAAAGGCGGACCGAGCGTACTGTTAATGAGGGAATAAAACCACCCCGAGAGATGGTTGCGGTGTTCTGGGAAATGTGTCGTGTATAAGCGTTTGGCTTTATGGTTGACGACATCGTTAAAATAATAAGTATCGTACGCCTGTGTCACGATGCGGAATTGAAAGCTCTAGTTATGAGGATTACAATAACTATTTATTAAACAAAATTAAGTGCCTGTCTACCAAACACCTTCCAGGTAAATTATATTTGGGGGAAGTACTATTTTAATCAAATAATACTATGGTAGACTTGGTATAAAAATGAATTCGATTAAAATTGGGACTATCGAAAATGACTAGATATGCCAAGAAATGGAATTGAAATCAAAGTTAATTAATAGCGATCCTTTGGTGATGTTGAATTTACAAAACAATAAATCGTCGCCAATACGAATAGAAGTTAAACAATTCAATATTTTTAAGCGAAACAATGGACAAATGCTGATCACAAATAGTCATGCATAAGTCTTTTCCGAAAATAGATTCGGCTTTATCTTAGGACTCTAGGAACGATCATCATAGCAATCATAGCAGAATATTGTCTTTTGAAATAGGAATTACTTTGAATGAGACACATTTAGTCATTCTCTTAAAATAAATAGTTGAAGTATAATCAAAATCATTACAAACGGTTGCATACATCTATTCTACCCATTTGCTTTCCGTGTCTAGTGTCTTCTTTTCGTGTATTTCAGATTTTCTGATTATTCTGAAATTCTTATTATTGCTCTCAAATGGTGCTTTGAACAACTAGTTCTCGATGTAATCGATGTCGCAACGCATTAGGCTTCAACTTCTTAGCTAACACAACCCATTTGCAAGCCAACTCTATATATGTATTGTAGAACCGTTTCGTCGTTAAGCCCAAATATTGTTCATTCAACTCATCAATTTCACTATATTGTTTCATTTCTCTTTTTCTTTTTCTTCCCTTCCTTTCTCACTTCGCGATGAAAAAACCTTCGGCTACCATCGGGTCGTTGAAAAAAAACCTCCATTCGAAACCTGTACTGTACATATTGAACTTCATGTTGCCAACTGCAACGTTTTTTTCCATTCCGTTATACCATCCCATCGCCACCATCACCTACCACCACCACCAACAACCATCGCATTCTGGATGCTGCCCGTACTGCGTATGATTTGCCGCTGGTGTTGGTGTATTGATTTGCTCGCTGCACGATTGACGAATTACTCCATTCCATAACCTTTGTCATTATTGTTTCGATGCCGATCGCCCATGTCTGCATGACTTCTGCCGATCACCGATGCCTGCCAAAAACCACAACCAAACAGGCCACCTCGATTCACTCTCCGTTGGCCACGCCAACCAAGTCACCCGTGAACCAGCCCAAGTATCCGGCGTATCCGCAGCAGCAGCCAGCCCCGGTTAACCGTGGGGGTCGTGCGATTGTGCCAAACCAATCGCCCCACTATCCCCAACAACAGCAGCGTCCGTCACCGAGATCTCCCGGGATTCCGGTGAGCTCGCCGCGTTCGCCGGGCGCCACACTGAACGCTAGCCCACGCGGTTGGGCTCACGTGGCCTCACCGGTACCGAGCTACCGGCCATCACCCCAGCAACTCTCCTCGCCATCACCTTCATCCCCATCCGCACCGTTCTATCAGCAGCCGCCGCCGCAGCAGTATCAGCAGCAGCAACAGCCGCATCGTCCGGGTTACCAGGTGTTTGTACCGCCACCACTCGTTGCCCAGCCGGTACAGCCGGCCTTCGCTCACGGTGGTACTGGAGGGGCCCCCTGGTACGGAGCGAGAAAGGTACATAACCACTGAAGCACGGGCTAAGGGCGCGCGCGTGCTGATCGCTACCTCCTGCTCCTTGTCCTCGCAAAAAAACCAAAAAAAAAACCGTTCGTTCTAGCGCACAAAAGCAACAATCCGGTGGGTCATCTGTACTGCTGTACTGTACTGTTTCTGTCCTGTTTTTCTCTCGTTTTTTTTTGTTTTCTTCTTTGTTTCTCTCTTTACTGTGTTTGTGTGCGTGTGCGTGCTCTCTTTCTGTGTGTTCGTGTGTTTCTTCTTTTTTTTTTATTTACTTTCCTCTCCATCTCCCATTAGCTGGTTTTTTAGCCATCTCGTTGGTCTGGTGAATCTTCTCTAGATAGATTGTTATTCATTTCGAAGCAATTACATATTTCATTCAATCAATTGTTCTCTTCAAAGTATCTCTTTATTGATAATTCAGCTGATCAACTTTCTTAAGTGTTAAATTACATTCTTTTCCAGATTGTGAAGATGTTAAACTGATTATGAAGAGATTCTAGACGATTTTAAACTGCATTCTTTAATCTAATTTCGCCCAAAATATATACAGTGTGCGCCATCTAGACAAGATCTATTTAAATGTTGAAGAACTCCACCATTTTTCAGTCGGTTTTGGAAAATGGCCCAGATTTATTTCGGTTATGTAATGCCATTTAGTGAGAATTTCTTAAGAATATAACATTCATCAGGAAAAAAACGGTCTTTTTTGGGGTATTTTGCATGGTAATTGACAATATTTCGGTAGTAATAACAGCAACTATTCGCTTTGATATTAGCTTTGAGTTCTTCAATAGTATTTTATTTGCTCGCATACACAGTACTCTTCAAATAAACCCCACAGAAAATAAGTCAAGCGCCGTCATTATCCACGAACGAACGGGCAACATATACGCGCGCAAAGTTTTCATTGATGAAGGATTTTTTTCATTAAACTGCAATACAATTTCAGCCCGCTTGTTGGGCGTGAAGCTATAAAATGACATAAAACAGCATAGACTGACGTTTTATACTCTGGCCAATTGCTCCAAATCGGCTGAAAAATGACGAAGTTTTTCAACATTTGACCTATGTCCTGCCTAGATGGTGTCCTGCACATATTTTCTTATATGATTCTCTCCCTTTTTTCACCATTTTTAAGTTTAAATGTAGATTTCGTTTCTCAATTTATTAAAACTTACAATTTAAACCTCTTCGCAAATCAACTTAGCGACTATATTAGATGTTAAATTGCGTTCTTTCCCAGATTTCAGATGTTAAATTGTATTCTTTGATCTACTTTCCCTAGCAAATTTATAAATATTTTTCTATATGATATTCTTTATCATCTTTTTGATGTTTAAATGTTGTTTTCCTGTCTCGATTTCTTAAACGTTCTATTTATAAACGTGTTTACTCAAACCATAATCCGGTGCACGCTTAGTAATGCACTGACCGCACTAAGTGACCCTGGCTGTCCTGTTCGAAATTGTTCAACCGCATTCTTCGAAACTTAAATTTGATTTAACCTGAATTACCTTTACTTCACTTCAATATGAAGCAGACCATCAAACAACCATGGCCTCGATCAACAACAGAAACACCAGGAGCACCCTTTGATCTTTTGCCATTTACCAGTTTGAGATAAGCTAGCTTCTCTTCGCACCTCGTCGAGCAACGGCACCGGTGTCACGGTTGCCGGTGTACTACTAGACACAATCGCGAAAAAGCATAACAAAGTGATACTAAACGCCTACGTACCTTGCTGCTGCTGCTGCTGGTGATGCCAGACACAGGTCCCAGTGCAAGTAGAGGGCTACAGCAGCAACAGCAACACTCTACTGCCAGGCTACTTTGTTCACCAGTCCGTCTGAGCGTATCCGTCGTCCTTCTTGAACGGACCCCCCCTGGGGAATGCAACCACAAACAAACGCGCGTCCCTCTACAGCGCCTATCGGGCCGGACCGGGCAATGAGGACAAACCCGAGGCCAAAAGGGTTTTGTGTCGCGCTGATAAGCGCTACACGCACTCACACACACACACTCACATGTTGCGAATGAAAACATTATCGAGGTAAACACTAGAACCCCGCCTGTCCTCGCACACACGCATGGACATGGGCCTGTCATCAGTGGGTGGTTGCATATTTTGTCGGTCCGTCGGTCGGTCGGTCGCATAGAACGCAGCATATGCGTGTGTGTGTGTGTGTGTGTGTGTGTGTCACGTCATCATCTGTGCACGAATGTGTTTGCGTGGGAACAACCACGAGCATTCGGTTTCCGGTTCCGTGCGATGCGGAACAAATGCACAGTGACCTTTTTGTGTGCGGTGCCACGGGTACCGGAAGTCCGGTACAACACACCAGTGCCCGGGAGGAGCGAAGGGTACAGGGATGTTTTTATCGGTTGCTCAATTCCACGTCGGCGGCTGGCCAGACTGCTGGAGCTGCTTATGTTTGCTCCGATAACGAGCTCCCGAAACGAAACAAGTAACGCGGTCGCGGTGGTCCCAGATACAGCGCAAGAGAGAGAGAGAGACGGACTCTCTACAAACACTCGGTCCCGGCGGTTTGTTCATTCACACCGGGACACCGACCTAATCCGGTTCAGGTCGCGCCAAAGCAGCAACCCCCTCGGTTGGAACGTGGGACCCTCGGACCCCTTTCCTGGACGCGGCGTCGTCGGTTGCCGTCCGGGCTGTTCGGTAATCGAAAAACGCGGTACCCAGTGTGCCGACCGGCTGGCTGGCCGGTCGCACGTTGCTCACTTCATGGTCAAGTATTTATCAAACATGACCAAATAAACGTTCACGCGGGATGGCGTGCGTTTTTGGAAGGACGAGGGCCACATTCGAAAGGGAAGGTGCAGCACTGCACTGAGGAGACTCGACAAGCGCCACCAGCCAGTGCAGAACTGGGCCTTCGCCAGCGGCATTCGGTTCCCTCTATGCGTGTTCAACGCATTGAGTGGCATTGTTACTTGTCACGGGCACCACTTCCGGACACGAAACCAGCGCCGTGATGACCTACTGTGGGCCTCTCACTCTCTCTCTCTCTCGCTCGCTCTCTCCCTTTTCCTGGCGCACCTTCGCTTGAAGGCAGTTTGTTAATTAAACAACCGGACCGCTTCATGTCTGTGTGTCTCTCTCTCTGACAAGTATGTGTGTGTGTGTGTCGTGTATTTTCGAGTAGTAGCAGCAGCAGCGAAAAGAGCATTGCTTGTCACCCTACTTGAACCGGGGAAGATAGACGGACCGCCGGTTGGATGGATGAATGTTTGGCTAAACTTTAATGACGCGCTGCACCAGCGTTGCTGTTTCCGATCGACATACCCCGAAGTGAAGCTGGTCTGGCAATCAGATCAGCGGGAAACGGGAAATGGCCTCAGGTTGCTGCTGCTGCTGCTGCTGCTGCTGTCGGGACTCGTAGTAGGCCCCGCGTTCCCGCGGAGGAAATGCTCAAGTTTGTCTCCGCCATCGCCTGCGACTGACATCGGAGTCAGTAGTAGGCTGTGGTCACCCTGTGTCAGTGACGATGTTGCTACGCAAACACAACACACACGGACGCGCGGAATGCACACATGAAGTTGGCCCCGGCAACACTTGCTACCTTCGCCTGCTGGGGCTTTTTCGTGGGATTTTCTTTCTTTCCGCCTACTGCTCGCTGTGCTACTGTTGCTGCTGCTGCTGCTGCTGCTGCTGCTGCTGCCAGCTACCTTCCAGCCAGCTACGAGCGTCAGCTACTACTCGTGCTCTGCGGCACTGCAGCCAGCCTGTATGGCCGGCGATGGCTCCTCCATGATCTCATTAAACTTGCAGCAACAATTTAACTATTCAAACACGTTCAGTGTAGTTTATAGTTTTGCATGCATCTTTCATGAAGCCCGGCCAGTCGAGTCGCCGGCAACACGGGGGAGATAAAAATGTCATACCCCGGCCGCATATGATGACCCGGCCCCATAATGGCGCATGATTCAATAGCCGCCCCGGGGCGCAAATCACGGATTTGCTTTGGAGTTGAGTGTTGGTTTTTTTTTTTTTCCTTAGTAAACAAAACAAATCGCAAAACGAAGTAGCCATTGTTTCACCTGTTGTGGCACATAACGGGGATGATTAGCGCTTTGCGGCAAGAAAGGACTACTGGACTGGACTGGACTCCTCAACCCTCAATCTTTGGCATCGTTCAAACACACCTTCAAACTGCGTTGGTAAGGGTTGCGATCGAAGAAAGAAAAAACTCTCGCCAAACACAATCCAGCACCACCACCTGTCAGTTTTCAAAGCTGTCCTTGTGTGTGTGTGTGTGCTCCTTGGTGTGTAGTGCTGTCGTACAACCACCACACCATATACGCCACCACCACCGCGCTGTGTGCGCGCGGTAATCATTAATAATCATAAGAGCACGTCAGTACCATTCATCATTCAATGTCATTCGAGCAGCAAAAACAAAAGTGAAGCGAAAAAGGGGAAAACGAAATTGCGTACACACCAAGGTGTACACCCCAGGATGAGGTGGGTTAGAGCACCTCTCATCCTCTCATGTAACCGCTTCCGCTCCACGGACTTCAGCACAGAAAGTGGTCTGCCTCTGCTCCCTAGCACCGGCTGGTCGCCGGTGCCATTATCGTGATACCAATCTGCAAGCCCTACGCCAAGAGTGGGGGTTTCTTTTTGGCGTTTGGATTGGGCCGGAAGAGGGGTTGATTTTTGACGCAGCTCATGTTTTATGTTACGCATGATTGGGCGCCACGGCTTAGCTTTTAGCGCTCTCGTCGTAAGCCGACCGTGGCCCATTGGCAAATGCACAAATCATTCCTCCCCGTAAGCCTTAAGCGTCGTCGTATCCGTTGTGCCAATTTGTATGCTCCCACCAAAACGCGCTACATCGCAACAGGTGACGTGTAGGGAAGGTCTTTGCTCTTTCATCTTTGATACCGACGGAGTAGGCGGTGTGTTGCTTTGAAGCCGCGCGCGAGCACCGCAGGTTACCAAGGTAAAACCCGGGCCCGGAGAAACACGAAGCCTTATGCCAATGCTTCTTGGCATCGTAACATAGAAGAGAACAAACAGCAACATCGCAACAAACATACTCGCTCCCCTACACGGGGTCATTGTTACACTGTGTGGCAACACTGTAGCCAACCTTCGCCCCCGGTTTTCGGTGAACTAAATTAATTAAACCCGTGCTTTCCCCTTTTGCGATGCCACAATTTCACAACGAGCACAGCAAGAACAACCTACGACAACGGCGCTCACAGCGTCACCGCGTTGAAGCGTTTTGCCACAAATCATCTAATGTTTCTTCTCCGATTTCTCGCTTCTCTTCTTCTTCTTCTTCCCACCACTACCAGCCCGAAGATCAACAACATCAACCACTAGCAGCACAATATCCTAATTCGCCTCAGCAACAGCAGCAGCAGCCGTACACTTACCAACCGCAAGCAACGCAAGCGTTTCAACCACTGACGGCACAGCAACCGGCAACAGCTGCGACAGCACCATCGTACCAACCGATACAACCACAGTACCATCAGCAGCAGCAGCAGCAGCTACCGCCGACACTGGTCACGACACTGCGCAAAGAGCCACCAATGTCTCAAGAGCCAGCTCCCGTCTATCAGACGCAACCGGTTGCTGCTATTTATCAAGGTAAGGGATGGTGATGGGAAAGAAGAATGGGAAGGGAGGGGCGTTAGAAGGATTCCACATACCAACATCGTGTTCACAACGACGGTGGCCGGACGTGCGCTGCGCACTCGTGCGTGTAAGCTGACGTGCTTACAATTGAATTTAAATTCGGAATATCCGTCGCCATCGCCGTCGAGTCTGCCGTCTGCGGGTTGTGCTTGTCCGCTTGACACCCCCCGTTTCGAGTTCACCGTGACAAATCCTAGTGGAAAACCCCTTTACAGTTCCTCCTCTGTGCTGCGGTTACATCAACACTGTGAACAGCAAACCGGTTCGATCGCAGAATAGTGTTGCATAAAACATAAATCATTTCCACATCATTTTCGGGTAATGGAATGCTACGGGAATACATTGCGAATGCATCCCGATTGTCGAGTGCGCCGCATAATCAACGAATCAAAGTATCGATGAGTTGAGGTTGAGCTGCAAAATTCCTATCTACCTATCAAGGGTCTGGGTGCACCAAGGAATAAGTGCTCTTGCTCTCCGTTGGTTGCATGCTTCAGACAATCCCGATACCGATAACGATTGCGGCCGCAATGGAATGCAATGGATGCACACAATCTTGAAGCACCAACTTTTCGGCGGATAAGAACACTTCATTTGCCGCGGTTTCCCCTGAATGCATCAAATGCGATCAAATCGTGATACTTCCAAATTCTGTTTCCAACATTCCCGGTCCAACCTGAGCCCCATTCCATCAGGTCAGAGCGGAAATCATTCGTTCTCCTATCGTCCTATGCTATGCAAACTCAAACGGTCTGTGCAGAGACCGTACGAGCCTTACCGGCACAGGTCAAAAGGCACTCACCTATTCAAAAGCACCCCCCGGGGGAACACGGGCTACACCACCCCTTTTTCCATCTGGTCAAACATTCATGAAAAGATCGTGTTATGGGTGAAATCAATCAAACATGGTTTTTCAATGGCCGCATCGCATTCTCGCGAAAAACCGGGAAACGATACATTTTCATATAATTCGCCCGATTGCGCTGCATCAATCCCGGTGGTACTCATCACCGTGGGATCATCGCGGTGTACGCGCGAGTTGGAAATCAATCGCCGATCGGCGAACTCTCGAGTGTCTGTGTGTGTGTGTGTGTGTGTGTGTGTGTGTGTGTGTGTGTGTCTGTGTCTATTGATGCTGTGCAGTCAATGAGAAAGCCACATATACTCGATACTTCACTAGTGCATCCTCCATACTCGGTCGGTGCTGTGTTGAGACTATTGGCAAGCGATAAAAAAAAACAAACGACGAAATCCAACCAACTGCACATAAACTCATAAACGGAACACCACGTACCTGTGGCAGGCGTTGATGTTTCCCATAAATCCCATCATTCCCGCCTTCACCATAATTCCATGCACCTTGTAGGGATCACGAAGCGAAGGAAAAAAAGGACCATTGCACAAACCATTGGAAACCGTTGCCTTTATTCGACTCCGTATGACGTTGATATGAAGCGGAGCCGACGCGTAATGAGAGATGCGCACACGGTGGCTTCACTCCGGAATTGGAATTGTGCATCGAAGCAAAACGAAGAAAAGAACCAGCCGGAGAGGGGCGATTGCGTTTTTAATAACCGAGCCGGGCACCACAGTCAACAGCTGTCAGTGTGCAGTGCAGAGTTCTCCGTATCGCGTAACGATGCGCAACTGCACCGGGATGCATCATTTGTGCATCATTCGTTCGATTCGTTTGTGAAAGTTATGGATTGAATCATGGAATCATGTTCTCGCGCGATGAAGCTTTCGGCTTTTTGAATTTCCGAATTCCGAAAGTGCTTTCCACTTCTCCCACGCCATTCTAGACCGCGGGCAGATGAATGGCTGGCGTGGCTTGCGAGACCAGCAGGCACTAAAGGTACCCCGGGAATGGCCAGGTTTTTATTCATTCCAAATTTCGCTCGTAATTTGATATTCTTTTGCCATTTGCCACGAGTGGCAATCGATGTATACGAGGAAGAGGGGGAATAAGGGGGAATACGATTGCCCACCGTGTCGATTCGGTTTCGGAGGCTAAGAGGCATCCAAACCCCTTCAGCCCAAAGCACAAACCAGAAATCCGTCCGTACAGCAACCCTTTTTTTCGCCGGATATTTTCGACACACAACAACGAGTACGGTAGCAGCATCCGCGCCCGAGCCGGTATGCAATTTGTCGCTTATTATTTATAGATATTGATAGATTTACCCGTGCTGGTGGCCTCAGCTCAGCCACACGCCATAACGATTTGCTTCTGGTGCATAACCAACATGGTCTTCACCCGATGGTCCGAGGTGCCACGGGGTGACAGTGCCACACAGCAAGAAAGCGAACCGAGACGCCCAGCAGAAGGATATTCGTCTTCCCACCCCTGGGTTGCCCGGCGGCCTACATCGGTCGCTCCGAGGTCCTCATCATCGCAATCAATCAGCGATATGATCGGCCTACTAGATATACAGCTCCTGTTTGTGCTGTTGTGTGCGTGTGTGTGTGTGTGTGTGTGTGTGTGTGGTGCTCGATGTGCTTTGGTCTGATTTATGGATTTCGGAGGAAGTTTTCCATTTTACAGTCTACCGATTTCGTTATTGATGTCGATGTCGAGGGACGCTCTAATGCTGCTGGGGATGCCCATTCTAACGTTGAAGTGGCCTACTTCGGGCCAGCATCGAGGCCATGTGCGTGTGTGTGTGTGTGTGTGTCTTCGTGTTGAAATGTGGACCATCCTAGTACACACACACACGCTCACTGACACACGTATAGAAACGCGTTAAGAACTGTTTGACGTGTGGCGCGAGATGGACTGCTTAGATCGAGAACGAAAGCGTCCCCAAAATGGCTGGGCGTTCGCTTGGTGCTTCCCGAACACGGACGGGGGTCCCCCCTGCGCCGGGAACGTGCACGATGTGCCGCATGTCAAATAAATCAAATCCCCCCCGGGTACGGCTCTTTCTTCGCCGAAAGCCACTCGAACATTCGCAACACGTAAAGCGTTTTTAGCGGCGAATAAACACCTGCAGCTCCCGATAGAGCGCGCGCGCGGATGTCTGATACGAAAGGAGGGGTGGTCCTTCGAGTGGGGTCCTTCGAATGGTACCACCGCCCAGAAAATACCCTGGGAGAGACGGAATCAAATGGGGCAAATCATTGTGACCTGGCGCGGACCGTGTCTGCATCCGCGGTTTCCGGTTGTCCGCTACCGTCGCGGCACCGCGGATTTCGATTGGATTCCGTAGCGCAACGTTGCCCCGTCGACTGACATTTGGCCCCAAATACCCCCTTCTTAGCCCCGCTCACATCATGTGGCGCTCATAAATTGCTAAAATAAATTCAATTTAATGATAGAAAGCTCTTTTCGCGCATCAAATATTCATCGGTCACCACCGCAAGCACCAGCTTATGGGAGAAGGGGAGGGGCAGAGGGGGGGGGAGAAGAGGTGAACCACCACTGCGGCCACCGACTCCGACCGACCTTGTGGCCCGTACCGGTCCACTCTAATCGCCTCGCATCGGTGGCCCATATGTTTGCCAACTCCTTCCGGATGGTGTGGTTGAGGAGTTTTTGTTATTTTTTGCCCCGATTCTTTCTAGCCCCCGTCCCCTCCTGTGGATGGTCTGTGGGTTTTAGTAGCACGGGAAACTGCGCTTTGGAAGTCGAGAGAAGAGACCACACACTCACACACACGCTGCCAGTGGTTGTGGTCGCCCGACCACGGGACCCAGGGACTGATCTCACCGAACGATAATCGTTGGCTTCCGCGGTGGTGGTCGATAGTGGATGGCCACAAACGCCACCTATCGGTACGGTAACTGCCCTAGGGCATCGTCAAGTGTGCACCAACGGGCGGATGTTAGGCGGGCGGTTAGGGACAAAGGTTTTTGCTGTTATCCCTCCTTTTGGGTTTTGTCTACAAATTGTCACATTTTAACCTTTCCTCTGACCACCAACGACAACAATTCTATTCCTTGCGATGGGGAAGCAAAACTTAAAATTCGATCGCTTTCGATCCGCTAGATTAGAGCAGCTGAATTTGAATATTTGGATTCAATTAACTTTCGATCCGAATGTGTGTTTTGTGTTCATTTTTTCTATCTATTGCGAGCAGAAACTAGCTTGAACACAATACACAAACTCCTGCGGTTTTAGGAAAACAATGTACGATAATCGCTTACGAAATGCAGGTACAGCAAAGTTTTCTCTGGCTCAATTGAAGATTTTTCTTCGTTATCGTTCGTAATATTAGCATACCTGTGAAAATACAAACATTTTCGCAATTCTTGCATAAATGCTGGAGCAAAAAATAATGTTTCCTTCCTTGGCGATGCGTTTATACGTGTATGCATATGAAACCGCCTTTTTTATCAAAAAAAAAGTTTATTCTGCGAAAATGGAGAAACTCTTGTTCTTCAAAGAAATGGCAATAGTTAGCAATACATTTTTCCTATCTTTTAGGTAATTTACAGATACCTCGTCCAAAAACAAGTCGATCTTTTGTTTCGAACCAATCACAGGTCGATTTTTTTAAGCTTTTGTGAGAATGGAAGCGCTGCTGGGCCAGAATCTGTCCCATCGATGTAAATGAATGTTGATTCGATAGTAGAGTCTGATGAGTTAGCCGCAAGCGATAAATGCTCTCAATTGAGGTCTTGTATAGTCTTCTTGGCCGGTTTTCTACTGTGTGGCGGAGCATTTTCATCGAGCAAAATCGGTCTGTTTTATCAATTTCGATATTCCGGTCGATTAATGCGGTTTTTACGGTTCGAAATCGATAGAGTGTTGCTTGTATAGCTCACTAATAACCGTTTCGCCTAATACGGGAAGCAATTCGGTGTCTTCTAACGTTTTTAGTGGTTTTTCGCGATTCTCGTTTGTCACATCAAAATCGTCATTTTTAAATTTTAAAAAACCACTCTTTGCACTGTGTTTCATGAAGAACATGCTCACCGTAAGCTTCAATAAGCATTTGATGCGATTATGTCGCCCATTTTTTAAAATGGAAGCAGAAAATGAACGAACTTGCCATTGAAAATATTAGTTGTAGTGTGAAATTAGAAATAAATCGCACCAATTTTGATTAACAGATGCCGAACGAACAAAAAGAAACTTTGAGAACGGTTCTAAGGTTCCATTTGGCGTAGATATAGCTATAAGATCACGGAGGGCGGTTTCATATGCATACAACCGGGTATTATAATCCTTTTATTGCTTGCTGGAAGGAAAACAATATTACAAAAATGATTATTGCACATTACAATTTGCGTAACTATTTCCTTAACTGAAATCGTTTAAATAGGATGAAAATAGAATTCCAAAGAAGTCAATACGGTTCCGACAACCCAATGACTTCTTTCCACTCAAAATCGAACGCTTCGCAGCAACCAACATCAATTGACATTTATGCTGCGCTGGTCTTTGGAAGTTGCCCCAACATAAACGATTCAGCACCCGTACCTGGGGCTGGCGAACGGAAAACAAGACGTTCGAAGGCGTCGGGCATCCTAACGAACCGAGCTACCGGCTCGACATCGACATGCAGCGTCGTTTGCATTTTGTGCACCGGATCGAAATGCAACGCGTGAATGTATCCATTCATGGTGCTGCCGCATAAACGAACGATTGCACACCGTGCATACCACGAACGAAGGCCCTTTTGTTCATCTTCTCCTTCGCATGCAGATGCGCTCTCTCGCTCTGGTAGGCGACTTACAGCCGACAACATGCAGTCGTGAAAAGGCGTACAGCTACGAATGGAAATCCCAGAACGACGATCACAACAAGCATCGATTTGGTTTCAATAATCGGCGGGTTAACAAGGGGCTGGCAGGCATGGCTTCGGCCATTCCAAAGAGGTTGCAGCTCTTTAAAACCCTCCCTAGGGAAGGGGTTTTATTCTCGTGGGCCGCAGAAAAACAATCAGATGACAATCCGCTCCGGTTTCCATCCTAAGAAAGATGTCGCGCGGGAACCTTGGTGGGAATAGTGCGAACTCGTGAACATCCTCAATCGGCAATGCATCAAAGGACAAAAAAGGGGGCGAAACACGTGAGCATCGAACCCTCCCTCCCCGGGTGTAGACCAGCGACGCAATAATAACGAAGCGTCACGAACACCGATTTATCGCAGCTTTTCGCATGATCACGTGTTGCGTACCAATGCGGAGGGAAAAAAGGGGCCGGAGATGGTGCCATTTGATGATGGTGGTGGAGGGCGCTCGTGCATGACTTTCACCCTGTTGAACTCTGGGCCGTGGGGTGGCTGGTTATGACAGGTGGGATTTCCTTCTTTTCTCTTTTTACGCATCGCTACGGTTGCTGTTGAGAGCAAAAGTAAAGGATTTACGCTACTCGTTGCATAAATCCAAAGCAATCAATGCTAGCAAATCAAGCTCCTGATGGCAGAGCAGAGGAAGGGGGTTGCAGCAGGGAAGGGGGTAAAATGCGAAAAAAAAGGATATGAAATATGCCGATATGCCGAGGCACGGATTGGCGCACGTATTTGCCGGCGATAACAAGTGCTTGTTATCGCTGCCAGCGCAGTTGTACAGAAGTTTGCAATCACTGGAAAAACGCTGCCAAATCTTACAAATGTTAATGAACTCGCGGCATTCGCAGGCAGCAACAACAGCAACAGCAACCAAAACCGAACTTCTCGAGCGCCACTTGTCGGCGTAATCATTGTTATGGTAATGGTACGCGCCACGAGCACGACACACGTGCGTGGAAAGTGAAAATTTGGAAGCAATTGGCCCGGCGCTCGTCATCATTCACCCTCTTCCCACCCCACCCAAACTGCACACAGCTGCGACGAACGACAACGATTCGTTCGGCAAAGGAGCGAGCGAGGTTTTTGTGAAGAAAAATTATTTAAATTGCTCAGCGAATGTGAAAATATTTCACTTTTCACCGCCCGTGCGCGGTTGTTCGCGAACGTTCGCGTCACGGTTTGCAGCGCGACGAGCGCCTACCTTTTCGCGTCCTCCACGCAGGATCCCGGGAATTTCGGATAATATTGCTCGCCTCTTTTCTGTTTGGTTTTTTTTTTTTTTTTGGGAACCGGCTCAGATTTACGACCCGCGGAAATGGTTCGATCAGGTGTAGCCAGTGCCGCATGTGGCTTTCGCTTGCAGCGCGATCGGCCATAAGCAGCGCACGTTGCGGTGCTCACCGTTGCATCAATAGTAGCGGACCAGGTTGCTAATGGTGTCATCACATTTGACTGAAATTTATGGTCGCTCTTCATCCAGCCCACATTATCTTTGAAGTGATCACGACACCGTAACCGTCGCATCCCATGGCCGTTAACCATTTCACGGAAAACCATATGAAGCCGAGGCTTCAAACTTGGGCTACTAGTTGCGCGAATGTCTTAGAACACAAAGCTTTGGAGCACTGGGGAGTGTCAGTGTTCTGCGAAACAGGATGCGAAACGCCACCCGGCTTTCCCGGCCCGCAACTGCGAGACACAGTCGCCAGCGGTAACCGGTAACGATGAAATCAAAGCGCCATTTCTGTTGCTCGTCCAGCGCGAGTCATGCGGAATGCCTCAGCCGGAAAAGGCACTTGGAATTGGAAATCGATTCGGTGTTTTATTGACATTACGCGCCCATTTTATGATAATGTTATGCCCGATTCCGTCGGCAAACAATGCTCCGATTTAATTTCACTGAAAGGCCCCGGCCCGGCCGGCGGGCTTTTATTCGATGAATGCGATTTTTTTTTTGTTTTTCTTTTCGTTTGGTTTCATTTTGTGGCTCGTTCGCCCGAAATCGGTTCATCGCCCCAAATGCAGATTTCCGCCGGTTAGATAAACGCGTAACGGGTTGCTTTTACGATCGAACATACGCTCGCTTGCTCGAGATGTTCGTTCAGCGAAAAAGCGAGCTCATTGATAATGAAAGCTTTCCGGTGGTCCGTTCTTTCTCACAATAAATGCTGCCCCAATAAGCCATTTGGAAATGGAAATGGGGAGAAATGATTTCAGCAATTTCTTCGTCTAATCACTCGTGGTAGCCCACATCAATAAGGCAATAAGACCGCTAGAGAATGTTCAACAGACTAACGATTTTGCTTTTAATAGTGATTGCAAATCATTTCAATATCTCGCCTAATTACTGTAAATGGCTAAAAGAAGCGATCAATACTTTATCAAATCCAATGGGAACACAGATCATCAGAGTCGCAAGTCGACTTTTAACGATCGCAATGGAGGAGCATGAGCCTACATTTTCCCAGTATATTAATCTCGAGCAGTATTTCCGCTGCTATTTTCATTTGTCAGACACAAATTAATCATCAACGGATATTTCTGGACTTAGAATCACAATAGATGCTGTATGCCGTGTTGTCAATCGGGTAATTAAACGGCACGTTGCGCGAGTAGTCCACAGACGTCTGAATACTGTAGGCATGTTTGTCTTGAAACCTGTAGGAATGTTTTGAAATTTGTTGGAGCTTTCTAATTTTCTAAGTATTTTTGTCTAACATTTATTATCGTTTCCTCTCCGGGCCAGGATTTTCTATTCAT
This sequence comes from Anopheles darlingi, assembly GCF_943734745.1. Taxonomy (NCBI): domain Eukaryota; kingdom Metazoa; phylum Arthropoda; class Insecta; order Diptera; family Culicidae; genus Anopheles; species Anopheles darlingi. Next base: position 48,163,986 of record NC_064875.1, read on the forward strand.
GAGATTACGTTAAAAATTTTGAGATTTGTTTATGTTATCTGAAAACATCATCTGAAAATAACGGTATCGGAAAAAAACTTATTGGAAAATATGGGAAAAAGGAAACGTAACAACAGACAAATCCCATAAGAAGTGTTGCAAATAATGAAATATGATGTTGATTGTGCTAAAATGAAATAAAACATAAATTAATCGATCCCCCCTTTCCTTTTTCTGTACGTTCCAGGAGGTAGCAATATGCGCGGAGACCAGAAGTGGCCCCCGGAGGAGTACAAGCGTCAATCGGAAGTGGACAACGAGGAACGGCGTAAACTTGCTCAGCAGCCGGCCTTCCGTCCACGTCGTCAGCAGAAGGTACGAAAACTCACAATCCCACTGTTAACCTGTGATAACTCGTCGGTTTACTGGTGGCGTCTCTACCGAAAACCCTCTCACCGAAACCATCACGTAAAACCCCTCTTTCCGGCACTGAAAGACGATAATGTTCTTTTTTCGGCCCGGAAAGTGTTTCAATCAGTGTCCTATTCTAGCGCACACTTCACGCCACTCGAAAGCACACGACCGGTCGGTCCCCAGATTCCCGCTGACCCTCGTTGTGATAATCACTTTATCAGTGTCTCATTCGACACACCGGGTCCCCATTCAACCCGACACTGCAACGTTAGAAGAGTGGTTTGATGAATTTCGACCGATTAACACCCGCCTCATTTACACGCACACTTGAATCCTTTCCAGATTCGAGGGGGATTGAACGCTCGGTGCCAGCGAGGCGGGGGATTACCTGAAACCAACGCCCTCCCCCGGGTGGATTCAATGCTTTCAATTGAGAATTAATTTAAAGCCCCGCTTGATTCAATTTAATTTCATTGAAACATTAAAGGACAATCACCGTGCCTCGGTGTTTGCACAAACACACCCTCCTCTATCGAGCGGCGATGCAGCGAAAGCAATCCTTTTATGGGGTAACTCAGCAATGGTGGAACCGATATCTCTATACAAATCCGTGGGCCATTAGTTATTGACCGGTAAACACAAACAAATTGAAAGCTTCCCTCCTTCTGCCATTCCCGGATCAACAACGTTTCCGGGAGTCTGGAATGGAACACTTAATTCCGAAACATGATTACACCACGGATTGGGCGGAACGGGGGCGGAGGACCAATTTCACTAACAAATGTATCATCAACTGGAGAACGGGTCCCGGAATGATTGACTTCCAGCCCAGAAGGCCGAACCCACGGTCTGTACAGAGATTATTATATTTAATCAACGACTGATTATGCTTGATATTATGCTAATCCATGCGTAAATAATGTCGATTGATGATTAACAATAATCTAAAGCATCGTTGGATGGTAATTGAATCTCTAACCAAAGCACTAAGCACCACGGGGCACGTACCTGCGGTCCCTCATAATGCCTCACGGCGTCCACATTTACTTTAAGTCAAACGAGAGACTAAAACCCCGGGATGTTCGCCTATTTAGCCAACTATTTAATGAATTTCATTCCTATGCACTTTACTATCCGAAACCAGAAAGCCCTCGGTGCGAGGGCGTTCAGAATGCATAACTACGCAACACACACACACACACATGCCGCCACAACACAGCGCGAGCAACACGCGGGTGGATAGTTTTAATTGCATCGTTCTAATTTCGCTAACAAAATTCTCCTAAATTTTTGATTTGCTTCCCGTGGCGCAGCTGAATGAAGCACCGGGGTAGCAACGCGTTGGCTTAGCGCAATTTGCCTACAACAGTCCACTCCCCCCCTCCCCCCACTGGAGCGACGAGTGCCACCCAAAAGTATTTAAAATTTTACATTTATTTAACCGAAACAATCAACAGTTGGCAAATCCACCATCCGTGGAGCGGTCGGTGGAGGCGCCTGGTACGTTTCGCTTTGCGATGGAGGCGCCTAGCCGCTCGTACAGTGCTGCGCTCGGTAAAGCTCACAGCACACCGACAGGCTTTTAATTGAATTTAGTCCGAATAATGCCAACCAACCTCTCCTCTCTCTCTCACACACACACCCTCTGACATTCACTCATTAGCCCACGGTGGCACCCAGCGGATGCACACACTATAAATGCCACGCACCATTGTGACCGGTGGACTTCCGGGCACGATTAACGTTTTGTATCGGGGTGGTGGGTGGGCTCCGGGCATTCCGGGTAACCGCCGGTATCGAAACCACGCATAATGTGTATGACAAAATGCAGCAGCCATCCCACCAGCGGCTGGTACAACGAAAGCCATCCGAACGGCCACACCACAAAAATGGGCAAAAACGGGCGGGGGGGGAGTGCGAGCACGATTTGGTGGATTCCGGATGCTACAGGTTCGTGCCTGCGTACCTGTAATTAGACCGAAACCATTCGTTTCCTCAACAACAACCATCACTAGCAAAAAAAAAACAACAAGAGCTAGAGCTGAAGCATTTCAGCTGCTGGTGTGGCAGCTAACATACCACAAAACCGGCGCCGACCGAGAACACCGCAAATAGAAGCGCAAATTCAAATTCGTGTACCGGTTCGGCTTGGGGGTCGCGTACGATCGCGACCGAGATCAGTGGCATCTATTTGTGGTTAGTGCGTGCCTTCAAATGTAGTAAACTGGTGCTGGTTACAGCGCGACCGACGACCGAATGCAAAGTTTAATATTTAAACCTCAGCAACTCGGCCAAACCGAATGCTCGTTGGTTGTTCCGGAGCACTGCAATTTGTACAGTTCGCCGCAACACCGATTTTCATAATCCCCTCCCGTGGGACCCGTAACCTCACATTCATAATAATCTCTGACGCGCAACTGTCCACAGTAATTTTCATAATTATTAACATTATATCAATGACGATTGACGATTGCTATGCTGGGTAGATGGGAAGTGCAGGAAATTGCGTATTTCTCTCGTTCGTGGCCGATTGCCGGCTGCACTACACAGGTTCGACAACAATAGAGTGCAGAACCATCAACGCGGTTGTCAATGTTCTCGGAATGTATTTCCCATTTCAACTGATCCGGAAGTTGCAACCATAATGACGATGATGATGATGATGATCGACGCATAGACGCATCCTGCTTTCATTCGGTAACCCACCAAATCTTGGCACAGTATTATCGACCATTTGACCGGCCTGCCTGGTGCCAGATATGTGCGCGGTACACACATCCTCTACACCTACACGATGGTTCAATTCATTTCGCTTTCGTCATTAGAATGCTAGCTCCAGAACTTCTCTGGCTGGCGAGGGAAGCGCACTGTTGCCGCGAACAATAGCCGACGCCGGGCAGCACACATTAGTGTCCGTTTGTGCGATTAGCGCGTGCAGCTTATTAGCTGCATCGTTATTATGATCAACCCGAAAGCTCACAGACGACGGACAGCGCACCATAATGACCAAGTCGCTAACCGCCACCACCACGACCATCGTCATCATCATCATCATGCCCGCTTCGAGCACCAACCATTATCGTTCCGATTCATGATTGCCCCTTTAACATTGTTGGTTTGCTGGCAATAGCTTCAAGCAACTGATGCAACCATAATGCAGCGCCTGGATGCCTCGTTCTGTCCCACATGCAAGACGATCGTTTAGTGGTCGTACAATACGCAGAATGAACACCAAACCTGTTGTGAATGGACCTGTTCGATGATGATGATGGTGTATGTGTGTGTGTGCAAACAGATAAGCAACTAGTACGAAGCGGGGATGGATTGATAGCTTAATCATTTGGTTGGTTGTTGTTTTTTTTCTCTCTATTTTGCCTTTATTATCATCCATCTGCTAATGATGCGGCAAACACGGTCAGCCCCCCCATTGTGTACTCGGAATGTGAACGTGGCGAAACGAACCTCGCATTCTCGCCATTTTTCTTTCATTCCCCTGTGTTCATTTGTTCCCCAAAGGCACCACTGATGCCGGCTGGCGGCTGGTTGTAGCAGAACTCTCATAACGGCAATAGCAATTAGTGTCGAACAATGATCGGTATGCTCATCAGCATAACTGCAGTGCAGTTTTCCCATTTCCCCATGTAAAAATGCTGCACCATTCGCACAAACAGTCAGTCGGTCAACTCCAATTGCTGCCAATGCTTTCTTCGGAACCAATCAGGCGAAGATTGTCATCATAATAAAATCTATCCAGCGGTTCTACAGCGTGCGCGTCCATCTTCCCCCCGGGCACGGAAAAAGCATTGCTGCAGAACGCCGAAGGGAGAAAAAAAATGGCTAGATAATGTTCCTTTTGAAACCATTGAACCGTGGCTCGCCATCACTACGCTTTGAAATGAATGTGTTTCCCTTTCTCGAGCGCGCCGAACCCATTAATCCCATCCCCGGCCATCCATCACCATTACACCGCTAACAGCCTGCGACGACCATCGTTGTCGTCGACGTCGTGGATTCAAAAGCCAATGCCAGGCGGCTCCCCGTAAGGTACTAGGGTTCGCGAACCGATTCCGCTTCATTGATTACACTCAATTCGATCAAGAGATTCGAGATCCGAGAAAACCTACCGAGGGAGGACGCGAAGCGACGCAGCCAACAGCCATTTCGTAATATCTTTTGGCGTCCAATGATTTCTAATTACGCGAACACCGAACCAGTCCGCATCCCGCAAACCAAGGTCCAAGGTAATGGCCACGAGGACGCACGAGGGTGAAGGAACACAAATCTCTTCTCCATTAGAACTTTGAATGATCTGTCCGGCTGTCCGGCTGTCCGTCTACACCGTCCGTCGCTCATTCGCGATCCACAAACTCCCGGTTGCGATGCCCGGTCCAGGTGGTCGGCCAATGTGCAAACCACCAGCCACCGGCCAGGGCCGGCTGGCGAGTAAATCCTAGAAGACTTATCTGGTTGACATCGGTGGACGACACACACACACACACACCATACGGCCGGTTAGCTGGCCGGCAGGATGTCTGCAGGGTTGGCTTTCATCCGATGAGCACCGCGGCAACGGCAGGATACGTCCGCCGGCCAATGCTAGCTGCTGGCAACGATTTTTCATCTTTCATTGGAATTATAGAGAGTTAGAGAGTTTCGCCCGATCCGATTGGGGGAGGCTGAGATGGCTGCCGGGATAGGGATACTGGAAAGAAAAAAAATAGAAACGTGGCCGACCGAGTGGATGAGTAGGTCACCGGTCCATAGGGTGTACCGGTCTTTGGCCGGACCGCCATTGCCATCATGGTTGCCATTCCTTTCTTTCGTTCCTTGCCTCCGTTCTCTCCGTTGGAAATGTTGGAAATGAAATTGAATTAAAATCAATGCTAATTGGATTTGGATGGCTTCGGGCGATGTGCGGAGCTCGGGGGAAAAAGCTTTCCTGTGCTTTCCCCCTTTCTCAGGTTACCTGGTACCTGGTGATACCGGAAATCCTGGTACCCGACAAACGGTGTTACGACCTCCCCCTTGCCATCGTATGTAGGGTTAGCCATCGGTCAGCTTATCGTTTATGAAGCTTCCGTGGTTTTGTTCGTAAACTTGTTAATTAGTTAAACCATGGAAGCACATTTCGTGGCGCCATAAAACACGGAGCGCAAGTGAATAGGTTCTAGGACCGCGTTCTAGTAACAGATATCATGTTCATCTCATGCTATCGGTCTTTTTTGTTTGCTTTCGCATCGTAGCGTTGCCGATATTTGATTTATGTACATTTGTGGTTGCTTCAGTAGATGTTGAGAAGACCCTATTGTTGGATTCGATCGCATGACTAGTTTAAGAGTTGAGTTTGAGAGCATAGTTTTATGTTCACAGACAATATGTCTACTCTTCCAGTAAACACAAATCGTTTAAAATTAGAAACTTGTTTTTTTTTGTTATGTTCACGAGTTATATAAACCAAAAAGCCCGTATTTTCAATTACTTCTTTGTTCAATGAGACTTTTTTTATATTCTTGGGAATTGGATGGTCCATTACTTGAATTAGTATATTGATACGGAAAATGTATGTTATATAGAACCAATCCGTTGTGCCAATGATTTACGATAATCAAAGGATCATTCCCCTATCTGAAACCGTAACTTAAACCACTATTTCGATCAATAAGGCATCTGGTGATTTGATACCATCGAAAACTATCCCAACCAAAAGTTTAATGGCTGGAAAATTGAACATTTTTACAATGTGGCTGGGGAGTGCTCTGGAATTCCATTCCAAAAGGCTCAGATATGCGATATTTGGAATGGCATTCGAGAGCGCTCCCATTCCACATTGTTGGAGTAACGTTATGGAGTGAAGAGGATATCCAAATGAAATACATTATTTTGGGTTGATTAAACGTTACTGGGTTTTTTTTTCTTTCAACCATTTATATGGTTCGGGTAAATCCCTGAAAAGAAAAAAGGATGCCGGATAAATTGAAAATACCTTCCAGAAATAAAAACCTTTATGGGATTACTAATGATGTTCTGCATTAAAATGGAAAGGCATCTAAACGGAAGCTGTCACTGTTTTTAATGCATTCTACCAGTTCTGATTTTTATAATTATCACTGCGGGTTGGGTCCAAAGCTCATCGCTTCGCAAATCGATAGCACATCTATAAGCATAATCTCCTCGGAAGGAACGTACAGATCATTGATAACGGTATTCATTTTCGGGGCTCTTCGCTTGCAGCAATCTTATACTATAAGAAATCTGCTAACGGCTGTGGCTAACGAGGAAATACACTTTTATTGTGCCATTATTTGCATTCATCTTAAAAACCACTACTTGGGATTGCATAAAAAATGGAAAAAACAACAAAAAAAACAGAAAACAAAATGGAATGGAAGATAGCAAAAAGCACATCCGCTTATTTTGTCGTTGCACCAGCTGCACAGCTTAACCCGACGTCCACTTAACAACGGCACCAGGTTGTTTCATCGTTTTCTGGCCCCCCGTTCGCCAGCTAATTGATTTTGAATGGCGCGAAGACCGCGGCTCGCTTGCCGATATATGATCCGATATGTGTCACGATGCACACATCACTCACACCATACGCTGACGCCTCGTAACATGTGCAGCAAAAAGTTTGACATGCGATCCGCATACGCTGATTAGTTTAACCTAGACCCCAGATACCCAGAGCTCCAGCCAGCCGTGACAGCGATGCGATGCTTTGACAGCACACTATTCGCTTTCGGGCGTATACAGCATAGAAAGCCTATGTTGCAGTTTGGAGTTAGTTTGCTTTATACAGGATCAATTAAAATGCCCCTTTCATGCAATTTCTGTCCCCCCTGAGCATGTTTGGCTAGCAGCATTGATTGAATTTTTGACAAATTTCTTATCAACGCAATGGTGTTGATTTCGTTGTTGCACATTAGTCAACCTCGTTCAACCGCATTCAACCGCCAGAGGATCATTTTCTGCGGGTTTTACGAAGCAAATCCTGCGTGACTTACGAGAATACGCCATCCCCTGCCATCGCCCTGCATGCGTGTAAACGTCCCCGGTACACACTACATACACACTGCAAACCACTGCACGAGCACCGGGTAGTCGAATGCGAACATCCGGGTAATAAAGGAGAATAAACGAAGGTTGGATGGTACGGCCGTATTAACTGTGCAGCAGCCGCCGAGCGCGTATACTGCAGCCACACCACGCCACCGGATGCACTTCCGGCGCTGTCTCGAAACCCTGCTGTGACACCGGATGCACCAGGATCGCAGCATCGCATCGTCGATAGGCCGGCCGAGACCGGGAAAGAAATAAAACAAAAGGCTGAAAGCGCAGGAAGAGCAGACAGAAGAGAGAAAAAAACTCCACGGCTCGGTGGCCGGTGACAACACCCCTTGGATGGCTTCACGTTGTCACATTCAACTAAAATAATCGCGTAAAAGCGGAATGGCCGGGCCGGTTGGTCGGTTGGTCGGTCCCATCGAACGCCAAGTGTGATGCTGAAGCATCACGTGGCTTCGTTTCATTTTTTCTCAATTTTCCCACCCAGTCCCAGTCGGTGGTGCCGATGTCACTGTATGAGATTATCGGGGTCCTCACTTGCGTTTGACAGCATCCGTACAGCGAGGATTTCCGGGAAGGGATGAGTCCGGGTGAGCGCGAGTCCTTTTGTCATATCCCGGTTTGGAAGGTGAAAAATGGTCACCGCTTTCCGTCCCTATTATTGCCACCTTTTACCGGCCATGGCGCTGGTGTTCATGTTAATGCTTCGTGTATGTTCATGTTCCTGTATGTTCGACAGTTGAGGTTGTTTTAATTTTCGAAAAGTGCTACGGAACGACAACGGAAATCATAGCAGACAACAAAAAAGCACACACACAACACCGGAAACTCACGTAGAGGATAGTTTTAAAACTTCGTTTCCGACGACTGGAACGACCGGGCTTCATGGACTCCAGGCACACGAAACTATCCTTAAACACAGCGCCTACGGTTCGGCAAACAACGATTGCGCGGCCGATTTTTGCCGAGCGAAAAATGGTCACTTTGATCAAATTAATTCATTCGCCAACAGCAGCGCCGAGCGGACTTCGTGCAGCGCCAAGTTTGCCTCAGGGGGCCCGCTTTCGGAATTAATTGCATTTATTGATCCCCAGCTTTTATTTGGGATGCAAAAAAAAAAGAGGGAGGGCATATGCTAAACGGATATAAATTTATTCCCAACCACATCGCACACTACAGGCGCTCGATTTAAGATAAAATTAAAACCTTAATCAAAAGGCATTTCAACCCGAGGCAACAATTGGCGGTCGGTTTTGCGGTGAAGAATTTATTCCCTGCGATTGTGCTGCACTTTAATCCGCCCGACTCCGATATTGATACTCCGTGGTTCTAATATCATGGCCTGCTACCAATTGCAATGCGCTCAACCGGCACTAACACATACTGAGCCCTGCAGCCACTTGGTGCACGTGACCGACCGTTGTGGTGTTGTGGGAAAATGTGGGAAACGCAGAAAGAAACGAGTGCAACCCTTTATGCGCTAATCAATGCAAACATTGACAAAACATTCATTAAATTAATTAAAACCACTTGTGTCAATGCACAAGCAGCAGCAGCAGCAGCAGCAGCAGCAATGGTTTGCAAGCAGTCGAGCGTATCCACTCCCGGATACTTTCCGGTTCGGCTGTTACGAATGTGAATTCCATTCGATTGAAAGTCGGTCAAGAGTGTTAGCGGAGTTCGGAATTAGAGTTCAAGCGAAGAGAACGGACACCAACCAACCAGCATCGATTCCCATTTCCATTGCCAAGTAAATCGCCATGCGATGAAAATTGCCTGTCACTGAAACGAGCGAACCAACCAACCAACCAACCATCCAAGCCACCAATCTCAGAGCCCTCTGAGACGATCAGATTATTCCGATTATCAACTTATGCCCGAACGAATAACTTCTAGCCAAGATATCGGTCTCGCCACTCCGCGGGCTAATGGCAGAGTAGATAACGCTGCTGGTCGCTGGATTACCACTAGCGCCGAAATGGTGCCAAAAAACAAATAGCCACCGCTGGACCGGACCCTGGACTGGAACGGGTATCGGAACGGTTCGCAGCTTCACTCCAAGAACGGCGAGCCACGTTAAGCCTCGTTTTGGTTCTTGTTCCAAAGCGAACCAAATCGTTGTCCGCACCATTGTTTGTGCAGTCGGGAGTGAGCCCAGGGAGGGTTGGGAGATAAAGTGAACATATGTAACCCGGACTGTCCGGGATTGTATCGTCGAGATGAAAAGCTTCTTCGGTTTCCATTTCCAAATCTACCAGGCCAGATGTGGAGTATGGTGTAAAGAGAGGGAGAGAGAGAGAGAGAGAGTCTGCCAGTAAACCGAATCCACTATCTACTCCATTCGTTATCACTAATCCTTTTTAATGTTTCTTGTTTTTTTTTTTCGTGTCTCCTATTTCCTCCGGTTATGGGATCACCACCAACACCACCACCACCTTCCAACACCACTGCTACACCACGACACGGCCACTACCCGAAACGATCCAGGACTATGCGGACTTCTTCGCTAAGAACGCACTCAACAACACCTACCCCGGTTATCGGGCTCCACCGGGCACGCAGCATCATGCATAAACGCCGCTCACATCGCGGATGATCGTGTATCTTCTTCATCCCCCCTCCTCCCCTCCCCGGTGGTAACCTTCTCTCGTTTAACATTTCCTCCGCGCAAAAACCTACTTCCCGCGAGTGAGGAAGGCCCTGGAAGCCGGGAAGTCCAAGGGTGACACAAAGTACGAGGTGTACAAACGCTGTTAAGCTTTTTGGCAAATATTTTGGATTAAAGGAAGAAAGGAAAACAGGACGATCGAAAGCACACCCGCTACTACTCTCGACATGATCGCCCACCCCGGTGGATAGACAGCGACAACGAGCGAACAACGCAAACGCGTAAACCAACAAACAAAACAGGCTAATGTAAGCTTTGCACAAGCGGGTTATGCGACTGGCGAATTGAATAGAAAAGAATAGAAAAAAACGACAAAATTATCGAGGACAGGACTACATAGCGGTGCGGTGCAAGTGCGCGAAGCCACAGGCCAACAGGGCCGGATGTATCGGATGTAGAAGAAGGAAGTTAAACAACACGATAAAACGCATACACAAACACATATACCACAATCCCCCCGTCCCGTCCACCCGTCCAGGCAGGTGAAGTTTTGAAGGTGGAACCGCCGGCGGGGGCGTACAGAATTCTAAGCAAAATATGATACGACTCGACTCGAATGGGCGCGTCAGCTGCGCACTAGCTTTAACCTTCCTGTGTCTAATCGTGTGCTTTCTGCTCTCCGTATCGATGTGTGTGCTCATCTGGTACATGTACCAACCGGCAGCCGGACGACGTACGTGATGCAGCAGCTTTTCGTTGACGTTTTCTGTTTTTTTTCTTTCTTTCTTTCCTCTTCTTTTTTACTTGATTATTTTTCCGCGATCCAATCCCCCACTGCGCCTCACGCCCTCCCCCCTCCGATCCGCGACCACACATGAAATGGCGCGTGTGACCTGACCCTGGGGACAGTGTATTACGCTTTATACCGCGAAGCCCTTAACGAGCGCTTAACGCTTTTTGTGATTTTAAACATTTATATAAAGAAAACAAAAACACGCAGATCAAGAGTAAATAAAGGTTTTTAATAGACTATCGTTTGACCAAGCGATGGCCAACCAACCCAGGTGGAGCCCCACACTATCTGTGTTGCTGTAGCTGCATCGAGAAATTAATTTGTGCGGAATTGATTGAAAATGGTGTTTTTAGAAAAACAGAACGTAAGTATAACTTTATCGAAATGTTTGCGGCCATCTAGCGATGTTTCACTGATTCCATGTTGAAAGAAATCCTTATCTTATATGCAATGATACAATCAAGAACGCATATTTCATGCTTATAAAATGAATCAGTTCTGCAGTCCAAGCACTTTTGCTGTCATTTTTGCAATAAAACAAAAGTAGTATTCAGAAGGAAAGATGTCTAATGTCATACAACACCATTTGGTCCGATGAGATCGATCCTATCGAAACAGGAAAATCAAGCTTGAAAACAGTTCTATCAACATCCAAAACGAAATTTTTTGACCACAAACTCATAACTCTAGTCATATTCAGTCATAATCAGAGGCCCCACAACTGAGGCGAGTCAAAAATGTCTCTGTTTTCTATACATGAAGCACCATCGGCGTTTTTTTCCATCAATACCTCTTTTTCTGATTTAAGACGAGTTCAAAATTAACCATTTTTCAACACATCACTTACCTTCAAATTAACTAAAAGCTACTGTTCTCTCCTTCTTCTTCTCCTTTCGTTATCGTTACCCATTTCAAGATTCCGACAGATTTTTCTGTCAATTTAGAAGAACAAATCTCCACAAACACACTTTACAGAAATGCCATCTACCGTCAAAGGTACGCCACACCACCGACTTCTTTCCTTGTTAACCGATCTTTGCCCTATAGCTGAATGCAGCTCATTAAACCTTGCGCACGAACTGCGAGCATTCACCACCAGCAACGGTTGCTGCAACACCATCAACCACCCATAGCTGCAAACCTGCAGCAAATGAAGATCAATGCAACTGTCCATGTCCGACGCTAGCGGACACCTTTAAATGCATTTATTTATTAAATATTATGCTTTACCAGCAGAATTTCCACGCTCTAGCGCCCAGCAAGGCACCCTCCCCCGCAACGATACAACCGCGCACTCCAACCCATGCAACACCCATTTACCGTGTGTCAAAAACAGCTCGAAAAGCAGGTCAAACCAATTTCCAAAACCAAAAAGAGGTACAAAAAAAAATATGAAAAAAAAGTTAAACGAACAGTCCTTAAAGTGCCCATTTATAGAGCGTTACCAGCGGTGTGTGTGCCACCGATGCCACCGGGTCGGCCGGGTACTATGCCCTGTGTTGCCGGAGTGCCGGAACCACCACCCCGAGACTCGAGAGTGACAGTGTGGGTACGTATGCATTATTCATTTTATTTATTCGCATGGCAATCGCCGGCTATTGTTTATTTACGACTGATGCCAATGTGCACGTCAAACCGGAAATATACATTTTACCCCCCGATCGCCAGCAGCAGCAGCAGCAGCAGGAACCACAATCCTCCAAAAGCTGACCGAAACCGCATCATTACAGATTTTATGAAGTCGAAATTGTGCGATGCGAATGGAGACGCCTGGTACCGGAGGGGGGAGGGGGAGAAAATGAATGCTGCATCCATTGCCGTCATGCGTGGTCCATCTTACAACTATTCTGGTCCACATCCCCGGGTTCGAACGGGGGGAGGGGTGGACAGTTTGTTATTATAAAATGTTTTAAATTATTAAAATGGATGTACAAATATCGGACGTTAATTACAGACCGAACCTTGGTCGGTCTGCTGATGCGTGGTAAGAGGTAACAGTGGGCGGCAAGGAAGGAGAAACGAATGAAATGTGGGACATGTTGGGCACACACACACACACACACAAGAGGATCCTATGCAAACCGTAAATTTGTGCTCATTTCGTTGATTAATTTTACAGCCCCACGTTCCCGCAATCATTCGCTTGACCCATCCTCAGTCGTTCCATCATCATCTACCATCGGCTAATGCCGCTGCTGCTGTTGCTGTTGCTGCTGCTGCTGCTGCTGCTGTTGCTGCTGCTGCTGCTGCTGGTGGAGGTAGTCGGAAGATCGGATAAAGGCGGGGACAATAACGATTACACACAACAACAAAAAATCAATTTTCATGCGAAACAGATGCCAATAATCATTTTTCAAAAGACAACCACTGGACCGCAAGGGGAGGGGGGGGGGAACCAGCGGACCAGCATGGGTCCGTTTGGGAGGTCGAGACGATATGATAAAATGACACCACGGGCCCACACGTGCCGCGTGTGTTGCTTAATTCATAGCCCATTTTATCAGCAAACTTAGTCCAATTAAAATGACCCACAGAAGCCACAAATGGGCAGTCCCGCCCCCGCTTCCCGCTTTTTGGCTAACCAACGGGCTCATGTGTGCCCCGACAAGCAGTGACCGCAGCACCATACTTCATTGTTTCAAAACCAATGTTCATCATGGGCTGTTGCATTTTTTGTTGGCCGATTTTTTTTTTCTACGTGCACTTTTGCACAGCTCATCATCCAGCAGTCGCAGCATTAGTCATTACGTAGCTACGGAGTGAAGGTGGACCAGGCTATGACCAATTGCCAGTCGGATGGCAGGAAAAAATGCGAAAAACAAAGCCACTATCAATTAGTTGGAATTAGTGTTACACAATGCATTGCCACAGATAGGCGAGGCGCTCACACCCTTAGCTTCGACGCAACTGTTCGTCGTTTTAAATGTAGTTCGTCGGTTGACGATATGCCGTCAATTAATGTGGAAGTGCAACTGAGAGTGCAACAGCACTTTTCAGCATGTTCTAGATTTCACGATCTCGCTCGATCCAGTATCGCTGATGCCATGATCAACGTATGTAAATTATAACGTACGTAATAGATTTGCTACGAGTTGCTCGAGCCTTGTATCAATACATAAGCAATCTACTGAACTAAAACCATTCTTCACACCGGGTTTGGTTTGAATAATGAGAATTATAGGCTCTTACGTACAGCTTCAATAAAATGTTCACTAAAGACTAGGTTTAATGTAAACTCGTATAAGGATCCTGTTATGTGTTTGTCTAATTTGGTTGCTGTCCCTACGAAGCGACGTCGAAATTATACATCAAAATTCTTCGCAATTGCACATAACTTTGCCACATCAAGATTTTTTATTATCTTAATCTGTTAAAGGATAAAAATGCGATGAACTAAGTAGCAGCAACGAAATCTAGATGTATTTAAATAGTCTTTAATCTAACCAAATAATTTATTTGCTCGTATATCGAAAATGAAACAATGAAACGAGAACTAAATTAAAGTATATTCATTGTCCTACCTCTTACAGTCAACGAAAATCTGACCTAGCACTGGCCAAATTCAATCGATTAAATCTAAAATAAACAAATAAATAAATATAAACCCTAGCAAAACGTGAGTTCTGTTAACTATTAGCCACAGCATTTTAATACTTTGGATGTTCGTTACCATTTTTCGTAAAGTGATCAATAGTGCGCCATAGGCTTCAACGAAAATTGTAACAAAAAAGGTAAGCGTGCCCATTAAAAATCCTTCTCATTTCAGCTCAACTAATACGCCACTGCGTAAGTTAATAATTTTCACCAAAAAAGCAATCAATTGCTTGCCAAAAGAAGATTAAACCATTCACTCAGAATATTCCCGCTGAGAGCGACAACTCCCTGAAAAACAAACAAATAGAAAACTACTCCAACATACATCGCCCAATCCGCTATCCGTGGACCATGGTTTATCATTTTTTGATTATTTTCCTCACATTTTCATGACGATCGATAGGCTTTGGACGTTTTCGCGCGCAAAGCGATGCAACAGTTGAACACATGTTTCGACCAAAAATCCCCAAAAACCTCGCCTGCTGCAGATTATAAAAATCAACTACATGCATAAAACATTGGTTTCCCCTCCCCCCCCTTTTTTTTTGCTGTCACTCCAGAGGCCTGTTGAGAGCGGCGTCAGTCAGATTGAGAAATAATTGCTCAGCCTGCATAAAGTCGCATGCGAAACAAAACCCCAAAAGCAAACTACATCACCCCATCCGTCCCGTCCCCTTGTGACACTGCCTTTGCTCGTGGCGAAGCATATTCGATGGTAATTGTGTTGCACCAACACCGGCAATCTTCATCAAATAGTTATCCGAGCACGGTGTACATCTGTACGCTTTCCCATGGCCGTGGATAGGGTCGCCATTCTGCAGAGAGATGGATTGTTGGCATGCATTTTGCATATTCCTGGGTAGATCACTTTCTTTGTGACACTCGTGTGTCGGCATACACGATAATATTATCGAAAAAATAAACCCCTCCGCTACTTATTGTAGTGCAACAAAAAAACACTTTTTACCGGGTTACAACAGAAGCAATAATCACATTCATCGGGCATGTTGTAGTGTGCATTTCCGGTCGAAGGGACAAACGCACTCCCATGTACGGTTCGTCGGTTGACATGTGTGCCTTGGTGAAAGTGCAACCGTCCGTGCCGGTATGTAGGCGGACGCAATACGCAATCGTCAACTGAATCGTGGCTAATTTATGTGCATGTAAACAACTCTGCTATCGCTGTCCTCTGATCAGTAGGCAAATAGATGAATTGATTTTTCACAATTATCCCCAATCAAGCCCAGACCCGAAACGGTACTGGAGTGTGAACGAGAGAAGGATAATATTCACATCGAACGATTAATACCATTTATTTGCATGTTTGCAAGCGCCAGTAAATTCCCGATACATCCCCCAGTCCTTGTCCACTGCCAGACATCGCTGATTCAGACACTCGAAGCACTTGTACCGGCAGGTTTGTGTCAATTTAAAAATCAAACAACAAAACCCCTCTCTCTCTCGATATGTGCCCACGTGGTATTTTAATTTTAAAATTAATCTCGGAAGCGCTAGGAACGAAAGCATAATCCATGCAAAGTGTGGAAACATCCGTACTCCACGGCGAGTCGATTACCCACCTTCGTTCATGTGTCCCGAAAGTGCGGGAATCGGGATGGATGTAAAAATAACATACACACAATCAGATTACCGCCAGCCCAGCGTATGACGATTACCATGGGCCGAGGAATCTGTAATAACATTATTAATGCATCACACGATGCATCGGACTGCAACGATGGATGATCGATTTGCTCGTGTGAGCTAATGAGGGAAGGGATATTCAGGGCGTCGCTGCGCACTCTTGGATACAACTTAATCAATCAAGCGAACAGCTATCAATAGTACAACATCGTGCTACTCGTCAATATGTTTTTATTCATCATCAGTAGCAAATAATATATAATATTTAATTGTTTCTAATTTCTCCGCTGGCTATCCGATGTATTCTCAACTTCTTAATAAATAGTTCATAGTTCGTTCCGATTTAGCACTCGTTATGTGTATCTCTGGACCACCTCGCTCTAGGCAACTTGTCCCTCAGCGCTGCGCAGAGATCGTATATGTTAACCTGTTCACCTGTTCTTATCTTTTCTACTGAAACAGAAAGCCATGAAATTCCCGGAACGCAAATGGACACCTGTTTTTTGTTTTTGTCGCCAGTGTCCGGTGTAGCTGCTGGAGTACAAACGTAAAAATGTGGAAAGAAGAATGGTAAAACGACAATTAAATCGCTAAAATCGTTTCGAACACTCTCAAGAAGCTCACGCATCTCACCTTCTTAGCTTGCTTTTCTTTAAAAACCCCAAAAAACCACCTTAAGTTTTGCTCTCGCAGCCTACTAAGAGTCGATTTCAACAAATTAACTTACTTTTCATTCAATTCTGCTATGCTTCAAGCACACCCACACGCGCACACACGTACGATAAAGCACTAAAATATATCTACTAATTCAATTGCTCACTCGCATGTTTTAGGGTTTTTCAATCTTCCTATATTCCATCTTAATCTCTCGAAAGAAAGTGACCAATAAAACAGGTTTTAACAGTTGTTCAATCGGTGTGGAGTAGAAAATTAAAAAAATATTTAAAATTTACTACTTCACACAATCGCGGTGCGGCGGTTTTCGCATTCCAGTGTATCCAATAAGCATTGTGATTCATTGTTCTCGTCGCTCACATTAACCACTGTTTAACCACTTTCCTACCCAATTTTTAGTCAAATCCTCCAATTAACAATGGTATTTCAGTACGCAACTTACATTTCTTCTTACATACTACGCTTCTCATGCGCGCTTTGACCAAACTGAGCCAACAGACAGAGTATGTTCTTACATTTCTTTGTTCCTAAATATTTGCTGAGAAAACAATTTTACCATATTCGGCACATTGGCCAACATATTGCTGAAATCCTTAAAACTTCCAATACTAGTTATGCTTTTCTCCCCGTCACGCTCTTGGGAAGAATAGTACGGCGCTTTTGCAGCTGCCACGGGCGTTGCTATCGAGCAACGGCAGCCGCAACATTCGACAGAATATAGAAAATCAGTTTCCGCTTAAAACATAAAGCAGGCTAGCTTAAAACGTACATCGACTGTAGTAAAACTAACATTTTCTTGGCTAAATACATTTCGCACTGCTGTTGCATGAATCAAGCGTATGATATTTAGCACATCGAAGTGTGCTCAACTGCCAGAGAGGCCGGCAGATAGAGGGATAGTGGGTGTGTGTGTGTGTGTGTTTCAGTACCATTTTCTGGTGACGCACTTTTTGCAAACCGACTTAGGGGTCATTTTTTAGAGTTTTGATTTTTGTTCCCCAAAGTGGCTTCAGGGATAAAGGTTTTTTGATTATCGTCCATAACGTCCGATTTGGCTACCTAAAGCGCACGAAGCATACCACCTTCGGTGTTTATTTTTTTCCATGATAAATTTGTTCCTCAATATTTGGCCCGCTTCTCTGCGACCAGTGCAAAATGTATTACTTTATTAATTGCGTAGCGAATTTCGTTTTGATGTTTCGTTCTTCTATTGCTTCTATTGCTTTGTTCGATCGACAACAACGGCGTCATTACTTCACTCAGCATCACGTTGCTAAAATCATGATTCCCTTACCTATCATCAACACTATCCACACACACACACACAATCTGCGATACTGGTTGGCTGAGTCTAATCAATTTTTGGCGATTTCCGATTTCGCAAAACGCCGAAAGCGCTGTTTGCACTTTCGCGCTATTGATTGTTTCGATTGTTTGATTGTGCTACTGTTCTATGTTACACTAATAAGCCGAATATTCTGATAAAATCACCACAAGCTTTACCAACCCCGTGTGATTCAGATGAATGCATCGTATGGAAGCGGTAGACGGCTGGAGCACGTAACGGGGTCACTCGCACGAGACAAAGTAGACGCTACCCACGCACCTGCCTCTTTGAACAAAAAGCATAAGCTGATGGTATGGCCACCATGCCATGCTGCTGGTTGGTTATGTCTACACATTTGATTACTTCACACTACAGAAAGGAGGTATTTATGTTAGGTCGTGTGCTCTCACAAAAGTCTCAAGCGCGTTCATAAAGTGTGGACCAAAATGAGCTTTCATGTAATCTATGGTTAATAAAGTGTGTATCAATCGATGAAATCTTACAACAAGAACTACTGAAAATGTGGTGAGTGAACTTGTAAATAGTGCCAAGCCACGCTGGTAACACCAACCATGGCATCCACAACACAATCTGCGCCATATCTGCGAGGTTATTTACAGTTAAATCATTTAACGATTATAACCAACGAAAGGGGCTTCTGTTTTGGGGACGATTTTTAACATGCTATAGTACCAAAACAAAACAAAGGGAGTGGGAAGTGTGATGGATACAGCAACGCATGCCGATCGTGCTTCTCTTGTTATGTGTATTCTCACTCACTGCGGGGAGATCTTTAGCTTATTTGGTAATGCATATCCTAACACCGACACTCACTAACCAGCTCAAGTTCTGCTCTGCTTGAACCAGTAGAAGAGAAAGGTGAAAGTGACAATGAAAAAGAGCATCGCGCCTATTGACACCACCATGATCAATGCGATCGCCGAACTACGAGTTGCGTAATGCTCAGAGGCTTCCTCAATGACAGCCACACTCAGGACTGTGCGCAGAAAGTGTAGAACGAACATTTTAAAGCGAGCGGTAGAGGATCGTAAGGCATTATTGTGAGCATCGTACAGCACAACATGCGTTAGATGAACAAAATTAAAAACAAAAGCAAAGAAAAAGAAAGAAAAAAGCAAAAGATCATTAAAGAGATTACATGAGCAATCCGAAAAGAGAGGGCTACTAGGATGGTGTCTCTACTAGCGTTCCCGTCAACACAGGATAGATCTATTACGTGGCTGCTACCATGCTTCTAGCAGTAAGCCGTCTCAACTTCGAACACTGTATTTTCGTACAATTTAGGGATTTAAAATGGTAGAAATGAAAAAATAAAACGTGGCAATCATAGAAAGGTCCTCATGCCACCTGCACGCCATCGCGAAGACATTTCAGTGGTGTCGTCCCTGGCTGTGAGTTGTTCATTGAACGGAGAAAAAAGGAGGGAGAGGAAGACTCCCATTGTGACAATATTCTATCGCAGCAATCCTTCCTCCCGATCGATTATTTCCGTTTTCCGTCCCGGTAGACGCGCTAGTAGAACGTTCTCCTAAACGAGATCTTCCGTACCTGGTTTCAGACGGGGTGCTAAGCTGTCGGAGGGAGTAAAAAAGCTGGATGCCGCCTCTGAGCCACCAGCACTGCCGTTCCGGTCCACCTCCTCCTGCTCTTCCACTTCCATGTGCGTATCTTCCTCCAGTGCGGAAGCGCTCGGTCCGGCACCAGTCGCTACAGCCGAACCTTCAGCTACCCGCGAGTCCGAGCGTTTAGAGACCCCCGATGCCGCCTCTTTATCATCATCAGCATCATCGTCATCCTCATCGTCGTCGTCTTCTTCTTCGATTAGTTTGCGAGCTGCCTTTACCGCTTCGAACTCGTTATAGTGTAGCTTGCGGCGACGTTCGAACTCCAGTTTGCGCTTCTTTTGTTCTTCAGTCAACTCTTCCTCTTCCTCCTCGGACTCTTCCTCTTCGGAGAACGATTCCGTGCGTGTGTTTGCGGCCACTCGAAGTCTGAAATGAACAGCGAGGTGAGTAGTTAAGACCGACATGAAAATGATAACCGAATCGGCAACAAACTACGGTCTCCAACTTAGGGCGACCATTGCATCACAACAGATTAAATCAAATTATCATCCACTCGACACACCCGATACGTGTCGACATGCATGGAGTGTCGAGCTACCGACCGGGATCAAACGGTGTGATCACCTTACACTTCGAGCTCTATCGGTCACCTCTACCGACAGATGACGTGATGTTCCGCTGCTGCTGATTACTCACCTTTCAACCAGCAACTCGGCGTCCAGCTGGTCGACGTCATCCTGTTCGACATAGTTGTACGGCGTCTTTGGTTCGTCTACCTTCATGTGGCCATAGTCCTTATCCGGTGGATGATGCGTCTGTAGTACGTTCAACTCGTCAAACTTTGCACTTTTCCGGTGACTGCAAAATAACCGGATTTATCGAATCACCCGTCTCTCCCTTCGTAGTCCACGCAAATACTTACGCCGAGGTGGCCGCGGACGAGTGTTTATCGAAGCTGCTGGATGATTTCAGAATGCCTTTGCACGGTTTTTTGGCTTCCGGAAGGTCCGTGCTGAAGGACATTTTGCGAACTCTGCTTTCCCCGCTAATCGTGACGGCTGTGTTGCTCTACGAGCCGGCCAAGATCCTGCTGAAAAAAGGGACGACATCTTGCAATTAGCACACGGAGGAACACGGGTCGGTGTTCCGGTACTTGCCTAATCCCCTCGTTTACTCGCCGAGAGTCAATTTTACGGGCGTAATTCAGATTTTGCGGGGCGATCGTTTCTTTTTTCGTGAAATTTTTGCGAATTTTTTTTTGTCAACAAGCAGGCAACCCGGTTGTCACTTTTCGCCCAAGGTGCATATACGGGTGCGTGTTGTGCCAAGATTCCTCGGAGCGCACCACCTTTTTTGTGCAACTTGCATAGGCCCGTGCCACACGAAGCCTAAATTTACGCGTAAATTTAATTTTTCGTTTAATTTTAATTTTAACCCTTACATGTAAAACGTTTCATTTTAACCCTTTCACGCTGTCAAACCTTTGATTTTTTTTAATTTTACAAGTGAAACCTGGGCAAAGACACCAGGAACAGTGTGGGACTCCCATCCACCAAAATCTATCCTACCGTCTAAATCGACTTCTTTGGAATGATGATCCAAACTACCTACTTCATCATTCCCAATCCCAGATTTCCCTCCCAAATTAAGACGTTTGTACCAAGGTACTTTAAAGAGCGGCTTCGGCCTAGGCCTATCCCCTCTCCCCACAGGCGCCTCGCGTTCGCTCGAATGCCCGCCCTTCCGCGGCCCGCGTAGCATTCCCTATCCTCCTCGACGAGGATCCCAACTGGGATCATGCCGGTTACCACACACACTGCCGCCAATGACACGGTGCTGAAGGACCCTGCCACCCGAATCGCAGTGAGTCGGTGGACCTGGTTCAGCAAAACCAGGTTGCTTTGTACCGTCAGCGCCCTAGCCCATGCAGGACCCGCGTAGCGCAATACGGATGATATCACACCTGCAAGCAGTCTCCTCTTGCTACTACTCAGGCCCGAGGTCCTGCACATTATGCTCTAAAGAGCGTGGAGGACCTTCTTCGCCTTACTGGTGGCGTATTCTACATGGCTTCCGAAGCTGAGCCTGTGGTCGACCATCACGCCAAGATACCTGATCACTTCCTGAGACTGAACCACGTGACTACCAATCGTGATCGATGCCACTTGGACTTCCTGCAGGTTGCTGACAAGGATCATCTCGATTTTGTGGTGAGCAACTTCCAGTCCTACTCCGGCCATCCACGTTTCCACCGCTTCGATAGATCGCTCCGCATTAACAATCACCTCATTCAGGCTCTGGCCACTGACCGTCAGGACCATATCATCGGCAAAGCCAACGACCAAAGTCCCGAGTGGCAGCCTCAGGGGTGTAAGGGTTAAAATTAAACGAGTATTTTTTTCGTTTACGCTAGAGTTTACGCTAGAGTTTACGCTCCGGCTGGCAGGGCCTTTTCAATAAAACCACAAGGCGGCACAATTCTAGTACGTTTTAAGAAGTTGATTCAGCTGCGAGTTGCGGCATGTGTTAAACCAAAACCTTTCCCGGAGTGTCCCAAAGTACAGCTGGTTCCAATTCTCCATCCATTACTACTGAACCAAGTGATCGGACTGTGATATAGCTGAGGAGCATTTAAAAACGAAACGATGAGAAAACGTGTAAGTCTCTGTAAAATACAAAGGAATTTACAAAACCGTTCAGTCTTAAGCAATTCAATGTGCTTTTTACATTCTTGTGAACTGAAACTCCAAAGAAATAGTTTAAATCATCACACATGGGGGTGAGAACTCAGCTTTAAACATAATTGAGCCCAGCTTAACAAGCGCTGCTACTAGTTGAATAAATCTAAACATGCTCAAGAAAGGGGTTTCGCTAATCACCTGAGATATATAGTGTTTCGTGTAATTACGTTTTTATTGGTTGGTAAACCTACCCGTGTTGACTCAGATGACGATAAATTTCTGATAGAATGAGTTGA
The DNA here is from genome assembly GCF_943734745.1 of Anopheles darlingi. Classification (NCBI taxonomy): domain Eukaryota; kingdom Metazoa; phylum Arthropoda; class Insecta; order Diptera; family Culicidae; genus Anopheles; species Anopheles darlingi. The sequence goes on from NC_064875.1 coordinate 48,186,645, forward strand.
AAAAAATGAAACTGAAGAAGAAGAATGGTTTTTTGCCAATGGACAAAAGCTATTCGGCGTGCAATAAACCCTTATCCAAGAGTTGGTTGGCTCGAATTTATAAAACCAATAAGCAGAAATGAGAAGAGTAGTAGGGTTTTTCGACCGAATGTACTGAAACTCAAAAGATCTATTTACACAGATGATGCGGTACTTAGAATCTGTGTCGTAGAATCCACGTTCAGTCGTTTGTTCCTGTTAGTCCGCTCAAACTGCTCCGTCGCTTTGAACGCGTTTCAAGATTCTACAAAAGCGATGCAGCGTTTTCTGTGCCAAAGAAGTTTGCTTGTTGTCGTCATTTTGGCCCTGGTTTGTGTTATATTTATTCAATTGAAATGGAGAAACACCGCCAACGAAGATGTGCAACCAAGTATGAGTTTGTTTGTGGGGCAAAATGGATCCATCATTTATTTGCCTTGTAAGATTACGGATCCACTTGCTTTCAACGCCCTTGAAAGGGCTGGTACCGACGAGTGTAGATTCAAAATCGCCGAAGTGTCCTGCAAACAAGCACGTGGTGTACTTACACCATCCCGAATTCCTCATTATTGTCCTCGAGGAAAATACAAGCCATACCGATCGATTGGATGCTATCCGCATAATCTGAATCATACGATCGAGAAAAGTCTTTTTAAAATCGTCAACATGACCGTGCAAAAGTGTGTTGAGCTATGCACAAACTACAACTTCCGTTATGCAGGATTGAGCGAGAGGTAAGCGGCTGTTAAGAATCATGAGCAGATTACACTGTTTGATCACTTATCCACTGTTTTTAGTGTTTTCTGTAAGTGCAGTGATGCCGAGCCAGACCCATCTTCTAAAGTACCAGACAACCATTGTATAGTTCCATGTGCTGGAGATACCAAGCAATTCTGTGGTGGTTTTTTCAGAACCTCAACCTACGAAACGGGGTTACAAAGTAAATGTTTATCATGATATGCGCGTAGATTTTTTGATTCACTTATTGTTTTGCTTCGCACGCTAGAGCATCCACTAAGTCCGATTCAGCTCAAAATTGCTCCAGGAGAAAAACCTGCACGAATTGGATTTTTGATGTTATGCCACAGACGAAACATTAGACAGATCCGTCGACTACTGGGTGCCATTTACGATGAGGGCCACTTTTACTATATACACGTCGATATGGTCAGTTACACGAAAACAAATTGTATTTTGCATATCCTGATGCACTTCACTGTCCATCTATACGATTTTTTTCAGACCCAAAAATACTTGCAACAAGAGCTGCTGAAATTAGAGCGTGACTTTCCCAACATCTACATAGCGCGTAAACGGTACAAAGCGACTTGGGGAAGTTACTCCTTTCTTAAAACCATCATGAGCTGCGTAAAGGATATGCTGGCCAGAACGCCTTACGAGCTAGACTTCTTGCTGAACATGAGCGAAAGCGATTTCCTGCTGAAGCCAATAAGCAAACTTACCGAGTTTCTTACTGCAAACAAAGGGAGAAACTTTCTGCAGCTACAGGAAATGTTTTCCATAGACGAGTTTATTGTCAAAACTAGTTTCAATCGGGTATTTGCTGAATGTGCCAATCGTATGTGGCTGGTAGGAAGCCGCAATGTACCAGCCGGCATAACGATCAATGGAGGTGGTGATTGGTTCTGCATATCGAAAGCATTCGCTCAATACGTGACCAGAGCGCATGACGATCTCGTGCAAGATCTCGTCCAATTAGCCGAATATAGTGGTTTCAGCACGGAATTTTTCCTCCACGTGGTGCTACTAAATTCGCGATTCTGTCAAACTCATTACGACGCCAATCTGCGGGTAGTGAGCTGGATAAATGATCTTGGATGTTCCTGGGATCGGCCAATCGATTGGTTGGGCTGTAGTCCTATCACCATACAGGACCGGGTTTTCTCAAAGATAAAATCAATGGAAACGAGTGTGGACTTTTTGGCTCGAAAATTTGATCCTACCATTGATCAGACCGTTATTCTCGGCTTGGAAGAGACACTTTTTGGAAGCTATCCTGCAGATACTCCAAACCTTCACGCTTACTGGCAAAACATTTTTCAACGCGACACAGATGGAAATGGTCGTGATATGGCTGCACTAATGAATGTAGCTTACACTCTGCTAACAAAAAACTCTAACCCGCGTAATAATAGCCGGTATGAGGTTGGTCAAATATTGGAGATTACCAGTTATTTCAATCACAATGTCTTTAAAGGATTTCTAGTTCGTCATGTTGCCTCGGTAAACGATTATAGATTGGAGCTAGAAGCATTTATCAAGCCAATCAATTCCTACAGTCTCACAGATAGCAAGCATCAAAACATAATCAAGAGCATTCAGGTAACTGGTCAGTATAGTTATGCTGACCAGCATCCCATTTTTCACGAAGGAATTCATTCCATCGATCAGATGCCCATATTAATATTGTATCTTCACGAGGAAGTTAACACGTTTAACCACACCGCCTCTATTAAATGGATTGATCCTCAGCGGAATGTTGTATCTGTGGATCGTTACAATCTTTCAGCGGATTCTAACAATCATCACCCGCTACAGAGTCAAAGTTTGCAAACTCCCCTTCAAGCAGGTGTTTGGCAAGCGAGAGTTTCGTTAAACGAATCTGAAGTAGGACTAGTCGAGTTTCTACTATCAGCTAATGAACCACTATTTCCAAAAGGCAGCTCTCCACGTGATCGATGTCGGAAAACATCTTTTGAAGAGGTGGTACATAGCCAATGCAAGGATTTAGACAAATTTCAGCTATCCAATTTCATTGAACGTTTCTATCGCATCGCACATGTTTGTATAGTCACTGAAGGGAAAGGTATCCTTCCCAACAATTACAAATCACTAGAATACTGTTCCGATACCCGCTG
>NC_064875.1:48194541-48212041 GCF_943734745.1 Anopheles darlingi
TCAGTTCCTTCGTCTTTTGATGTATTCGAATCATTCCTAAAAAATGAATTTACTACACAATTAATTCGAGAAAATGGATTTGCTGCTCAAAAACCACAAAAAATACGTCGTTCAGCTGAAGCTAAAGGTGCATGGACACTTTTCGTTAGCTATCGTGGCCCAGCACCTTAATGTTGGTAAACAGACAGCGTTTACAACCTCGGGTTCATTACTTCCACCGGCTGTCACACGTGAACCGCGTGCGCGATTAAAAACTTGCAAAAAGTTTGTAAAAAAGTGCCTAAAAATGAGTTTCAACGATATTTTCAGCAAGCTAACGTGTGGCGCAAAATTTACCAACAAAAATAAGTTCCCACTAAAGTCCTCGGTAAGCCAGCAAGCGCTCTAGTTTATCTCCGAAACCTCCTCTTTCTCACGTAGGAATTTGTTCTCGCGTTTCAGCTCGGTCGACCACCGCTGGCCAAAATAAAGAAAGAAAAGGAGGAACCGGCCGAAGATACGGATCAGCATGATGCCTCGGGAACGGATAGTGAAAACGTGTTGGTCAACACATCCGAGGCAGACATTAAAAGCGACTCCCCATCGTCCGAGTCAGAAGATGACGAGGACCATCCGCCAAAGCGCAAGAAACCGAAAACGATGTCGGCCGAAACGCAGGAACAGATGCGTCGCTGTAGGGTGAAATCGTTGCGGAAGGTGAACAAAATCTACATTAAAAAGGCCAAAAAATCACCCAACGTGCCGGATGTGATTGAATCGTTCGAGGAGCTGTCCAGCGTGTACAAAGTTTCGAACCGACTGGTGGCAAACATCGTCGCGTGCTACAGCGCCCCAACGCCCGTGCAGATGCAAGCGATTCCGGTGCTGCTCCACGAAACCTCACTCCATGCCTGTGCACCGACGGGATCGGGCAAGACGGCCGCCTTTCTTATCCCGATCTTGCACCATCTAAAAGGACCGACGAAATGTGGTTTTCGGGCGCTCATCATCTGCCCTACTCGGGAACTGGCAAAACAGACGCAACGGGAGGCGCTACGACTTGGCGATGGCATGAACATACGGACACACGTGATACGCACCGTGGACGATCGAAGCAAATGCGATTACACCTTGGAGAGTGGGCGCAAGTATGATATCCTAGTAACCACACCGAATCGGATATGTTACCTGTTGGCCCAAAAGCCACCGCAGATTGATCTAAGCAAGTGAGTACATATCAAGAACACAGACCGGAACACGCGATCGACCATACGGCATCACTCAATACACGTTTTCTTGGCTTACAGCATCCAATGGGTGGTGGTAGACGAAGCGGATAAACTGTTTGAAGATTCGAAAAATTCCTTCCGTGAACAATTGGACACGGTGCTGAACGCGTGCGTAAACCCTACGAAGGTGGTGGCCTTGTTTAGTGCAACACAAACACGTGAAGCGGACCAGTGGGTCGCTAGTAACGTCCCGAGACGGATTCGTTTTTCCATCGGTCAGGTAAACAGCGCGGTTGACTCGGTGGAGCAAAAGCTGCTATTTACTGGCAACGAGAGTGGCAAATTGCTCGCATTCCGTGAGCTGGTAGCGCTAGGCCTGAGCCCACCGGTGCTGGTGTTTGTCCAGAGCAAAGACCGTGCCCAGCAACTATTCACCGAGTTAATCTACGATGGGCTAAACGTTGACGTTATACACTCGGATCGATCCCAGCGCGAACGGGATAACGTTGTGCGCGCTTTCCGCGAGGGCAAAATCTGGATACTCATCTGTACCGAGCTGATGAGTCGGGGTATCGATTTCAAAGGAGTGAATCTGGTTGTAAACTATGATTTCCCACCCTCCACCATTTCGTACGTGCATCGTATTGGGCGTACGGGGAGAGCCGGTCGCCAAGGAAAGGCCATCACATTCTTCACAAAAGACGACACGGCAAATCTGAAAAGGTATGTATTCACTGCGGCAACAATACGTTATCGTGTTGCTGATGTTTTGATTTTCCCCCATTTCACCTTCAGCATTGCACAGCTGGTTAAAACAGCAGGCGGTGAGGTACCGGATTATATGCTTCAGCTGAAGAGTGGATCGCGTCGCGATCGTGAAAAATTAGCACGCAAAGCACCGAAGCGAGCCATGATTCGTACCCTGCCTGCGTTTGAACTGCAGCAACTGCAGAGGAAGAAAAAGTTCGTGGCAAAAACCAAGGGGAAAATGGCCCGCAAAGGCCCTCCAGGACAGAAAGCAAAAGACAGTACGAACGAGTGAGCAGCCCAAAAAGGAGCCATAGACAAGCACATTTCCCACTCATGTTAACACATAATAAATGTCACGGAATAGTTCCTTTGGATACTGCGATAGTATTGTCAGAATTTTCTTCATTTCACACATGTTTGAGAGTATTCCATAACCAACATAGAGCATTGAAACTATTTACTAAATAAATTTTGCTACCAATTTTGCTAACTAAACCGGTAATTCAAGAACAGTTGGAACACATAGTTAAACTGTCACCATATTTCAGTCTTATCTGCTGTATTCGGTGCACAAATTTGAATTTCATTTGAACGTTTTGCCTTAGCGGTAATCGAAATCTAACCAGATCCTGCTGACAAATAACGGAGGCACCGGTTACATCACATAAGAGCGTCCATGGACATTGCTATTTCATTTGAATCAATTCTCAACAAACATATTAATAAACAACGCTAAGAATATTCGTGCGGCCCAACTTACTGCTCACGTCTTCATGCGCACGATCTCCGCATTGGCCAGTCGTACGATACGATTGAAGTCCGTTTTTGTGTACGAACGCCAAAAGTTGGATCTGGACCAGATAATTGCCGTATAATTCGGACTCTGTACGCCATGAAAGATGCGTGCAATCGCACGGCCACTGAAGTTATTTTCCCGATAACGGCATATCATCGTACGGATATCGGTCACTAGCTGCTCATCCGTTGTATCATCAGGCTGAAAGCGAAAGGATAGTCGAATAAGTACTCCGTCCTGAACCACCCCCCGGGGAGTGGTGTCGCATGATTTCAATCGCATTGTCGCATCCCATACCTCGGGGACGATTTCAATGTCCTCCTTGCTTATGTCCGTCACAAAATACTCTCGAATGATCGCCTTCAATTTATCGGATGGTCCCATAGGACAGTTTACTGCCTTGATCGGATGGATGCTCTTGAAGCATACCGCATTCAATGCATCAGATATATACTGAAGCTGAGCTAGCTGTGTCCGTTCCTGATGCGTTACACGTCCGTACAGTGTGTCGAGCGTATGATCTAGCTCCTCATCCGTTAGATCACCGGGAGCGCGAACACGAAATCCTAGATCGAAGAAACTGACCGACAGGGCCGACCGTTTGCGTGTCCCTGGGTTTTTGTCGGAAGAAAGAGTATCAACTCATTAGTTCACCTGTCACTTCAAACATTTTCACGATCGCCAACACCAACTAACCGCCCTCAGTAGTCCATTCGAGGTTTTTCAGCTGATACTTCACCACCCCACTATCCCACCCAATGGCGGATGCTACATCGATGACGGGAAACTCGATCATGGTCGAGGTGGCATGGGAAATGCCACGCTTCAAGTCAAGCGCGAAAGCCATTGCCAGCGGGGCACATTCTTTTGCCGCCTGACGTAATGTTCGCGGTCCAGCATACGACATCACCTTACACCGAATGTACGCCGGACTGAGGGCCTGTATGTAGCGCTGTTCATCGAGCTCCAGATAGCACAGGAACGTGGCTATGTTTTCCTCCGGAATATCCAGCTGCTGTATCGTCGATTCGATCGAAAAACAAATCTCGTGCCCTGGACACAATCTCCGATTACGTTTCGGCGCTGCAGGTGTTTGTGTTCCTTCCTTTTCTGTTTTTTCCTCTTCATCAAAGGCGGCATCCCAATCCATTCCATTAGCTGCCTCAATCTCCTGGCGCAGCTCATCGGCCAGCTCACTGAAGGAAAAGGAATAGAAAAGTAAAGCTGGCTCTTTTCGAGATTGCTACCCACCTACCGATTGCTGAATATTTTCGTGCACGCACACGGTACAAAAATCTTCTGCAGTAACTTCCGCACCACATGCCGATCGATGGAATTCGCATAGATAAACCGGCGCAACTCGTTCCGGTCGCTACCACGACTATCGAGGAACAGGTGACAATGCGACAGCTTACCATCGCGCCCCGCTCGGCCCACCTCCTGTACGTAGCTTTCGAAATTTTTCGGCATATTATAGTGCACGATCGCACGTATGTCTGCCTTATTAATGCCCATACCGAACGCGATCGTAGCGACGACGATCCGCAGCTCACCGCCCATAAACGCATTCTGGATCGTACGACGACGCGACGCCGGCATACCGGCATGATATGGTTCGGCCACGTAATTAAGCCGGCGCCGTTTGTTGCTACTAACCTTATCCTCTCGTTCTCGTGCCGCATCCTGGAAACAGGTGCGTATGAAGGTGGCGATCCGTTCGCAATCATCGCGCCGCGTACAGTACACGATGATCGATTCGAGCGATGCAAAGCGCTCCGATAGCAGCAACTCGACCAACGCTATGTCTCGATTTTCATCACGAGAAATCGTCAGCAGTAGATTGTCCGGGAGCGGAATATCGCTGATGATGCCATTCAGCCCATCCGGGATAGCAAGATGCTTTACGATGCTTTGCCTGTGAACGGTTAGTTCGGATCGGTTCAAATCATATAAATGAATTTAATGATCCAGTTGCACTCCTCCGCATACTTCCTTTACATACCGTGTTTGCACTGTGGCCGTTGCCGTCAGTCCCAGAATCGTCTTGACGCCCAGTTTCTCTTTCAAAACCTTTGCTCAACAGAACGAGAAGATGATGATATTGATCAAGTTTTAGGAACGTCCATAATCATGTCCTTCTTACCTTGCAGATCATCAGATAGCTTGGACGGAAATTGTGACTCCATTGAGATACGCAATGTGCCTCGTCAATACAAGCGAACGCAATCGGTGGTAGTTGGCGTAACAGCGATCCAAACCCGGTTGACTTCTCACCGGCCACCACCGCTTCCGGCGATACAAGTAGTACATCTAGCTCACCGGCAACGATCGCCGCCATCACCCGTTCCCGTACCCTAAAGGATCGAATTATGAGCACAGATAGACGTAAGAGAAGACACATAAATGTCTCAATCACTTACTTGGGTGTTTGGTTCTTGTGCAAACATTGAGCATTCAAAAAATCCGGCACCCCATGGACCTGATCTTCCATCAATGACACGAGTGGCGAGATAACGAGGGTAATGCAGTTCCGCTGTTTCCGGTACAGGTACGCCGGAAGCTGATAGCAAAGTGATTTACCCGCACCGGTACTGAGTGTGACTAGGGTGGACATTCCACACAGTACACGCATAACGGCTTGCTCCTGGCCATGTCGGAACGATTGGTGTCCGAACATGTGTAGCGCATCGAACACTTCCGGGGGTGTCGGTGGCAAAGTACCATCCGGTTGAAGAGAGTAGAGTGCTTCAATGGTACCTTTTGCACCAGCACCAGTCACCGTTACCTCCAGGAGTCCAGATTTTTTAAGAAAATTTTCCGGAATTACATGACCAATGTACGAAGCCGACTGCTTTCTCGTGTGCGGTGAGGTTTGATGCCCTGGATTGTCCTGCTCTGCGTTCTCGCTAGCCAAGTTAACGACCTTTTCCTCCTTGCAATCCGATTCCTGCACATCCGATTCGCTTTCCATTACATCCGGTAATGCCTGCTCGCTGTCATGTGATTCTTTCCACGTTGGATTGGCCACTGGCGGCAGGTTATCCATGCGATTCGAGTGCACAACTGCCGTTTTGGCATTCGCCATCGCTTCCGCTTCCTCAAGCGTGGGGAAGGAGGATTCTTCCTCTATCTCCGCACCGATCGGTAACAGCTTATCCTCGCGCACGTTCCGACACTGCCTAGCCATGTGGCCAACGCCGCCACAAAGATAGCACGTCAAAACGCCTCCATCGCATCCTCCCATATCCATGTCCGGGCCGGCTAAGGCGGCCACCTTCTTCGCCTTCCACTGGGACTTCTTGTAACGACTGTAGTTGATCGTTTTCTTGCCCTTTACAAACACCTTCTTGCGCAGATCGATGCGGACAAAATTTTCGTTTAACTTTCCGGCGGCCATCTTCTTGCGCATCGCCGTCTCCTTGCTGGACGCAGGACGACCCGATCCACCAGCACCAGTATCTACCAATCCGCTCGTACCTTGAATGAAACTATGCGCCAGCTGCGTATCGCGCATCAGCTCACGTATATCGACTCGCGGGACACTCTTTAACCGATCGAGCCCATATTCCGGTACGTACTCGTCCGGTTCTTCATCCTCGCCCCTGGGGGGCACTTCTTTTGCCGGCACCGGTGGAATCTTTTTCGTTTTGCGCTTAGCCTTCGAAGCAGCCGTTTTTGACGTCGATCCACCGGGGCTGAGTCTTGGCGATATCGGAGATCCTTTCTTTACCTTTGTCAAGGCACGTTTCGTCGTGGTCCTTCTCGGTGCCTTTACCACCGCTCGTGCGGTACTACGCGATTTGCGCTTCGGTGTGGCCTGTTCCATTGCCAACGCATGATCATCATCGTGAGACTCATCACTCATGCCCGCCGGTAATGGTGATCCTTTTAGTGCGAAATTTGGATCCTTATCCTCGTCATCCGCCGAAAAGTCACCAGCACCGTCAGGGCTTGTCGGTTCTACGCCATCATCGGCGGTCGGTGGATCACGATAATTTGCCGTTTTACGCGTTGCGCGAACCGACCGCGTCCGTTGCGGGAGCGATTTCAGGCTTTGCACAGACTTTTTCACAGTCGATCGTGCTGGTTTTGCTTTCGGCACCGACTTCTTGACTCGTTTTTCTGGTTCCACGACCGATACGGCTTCCTTTAGCTGCTGCTGTTGGACTCTTTCCATCGGATCTTTGTTTTCAACATCGACTGGAGCCGATGGAGGTTCCTTGGTGATTGGCACAGTCGGAACCTTGCTAGCTTCCAGCAGCTGCGGACTTCGGTTAAAGGCCGTGAAAATCTTCCTCTTCTTGGCCACGTGTAACATTCCCGGAGATGTTTTTGTGCTTTCTTCGTCCGAATTCTCCACCACACCATCGGAGTCGGATTGAATGGCTACCGGTCGATCGTATGCCGTCGTTTGAGCCATTGCTCGCCCCACATCGGTGGTGATCGTGCTGTTTGGCGCTGAAGGCTCCGTTTCCGTTCGATCCAACACGCTCAGAGATGACAAACCGAAGCTACCAGTGGATGCTAATGCTGCTAGATTAACGTTCCGTAGTCCATACGTGGTGGTACTAGCGTTAGTGGTGGTGCTAGATGATCGGACGAGATTACCGCCAACTGCCACTGGTATTACGGTCTCTTCTCCTACAATGCCGTCGCCCGACGATTGACGATTTAACCATCGCTCGTCGAGCTGATTGATCGGTTCACGTGTAACGGGCAGCAGTTTGTCCTCCTGCTTGGGATTTAAACAGTCCAGTTCTTTCGATTTCGCAGTGAGCAACGTTTCTAGATCGGGTAGCTCCACCTTTGTACCATTGCCCTGTGACGCAGCTCCCTGTGTGGATCCGCCAAATGAATTGCGGGACATTGATTTCCGTGGATTGCGCTTCGGAACCATGGTGGATGCCGTGGCCAACAGTTTCGACAGTGGCTTCAGAGAGGGTGGCTTTACAGCCGGCGAATCTATCTGCTGGGGCTGTTTAACTGGTTTCTGGCGGCTTCGTTCGTTGAGCCACGCATTTTGATTTAGCTCTATTTCTTGCTCGGCCACGAAATCCGTCTTCCGCTGGTTCGGTTGCGATCCGTCGATCGGTTCGGTTAGCAGCTTGCTCATCGACGAGCTCTGGCCAGCCAGAGCACTATCGTTAAGGATCGTTCCGCTTGTTAGCGGCCGCATACCATCCATTAACTCCTGGCTAAAGCTTGATTCTTGCGATATTAACGAGCCATCGAAATCATCGTCCTCATCGAGAGCATCCAACAGCGTGTCCTCCAGTAGTGTGGTCTTAAGGCGATAGTACACCTTGTACGAGTGTCTGATTTCACTGGGCGAATCGCGGATATCCAGCTGCAATCAGTTAGGAAAATATACAACGATGGCCATCCACCTATCCATCCATTTGAAACCCAATATTCCCTTACTTTAGACGGCACACGACCATATTTTAGCTTGAACTCCTTTTCCCACTGTTTCAACCGATATTTGCACTTTTGATACTTGACGCGAAACGCAGGATCCTCCATGCTGGCACTAATTTGCTAGTAATTATCAAAGAAAACCTTAATTTTCTATGTACAAGATCGGTCGGGCGGTTTTCTGGTCAGAATTTTCACAAATCTACAAAATTTGGCGGGAAAACGGTTCAAAACAGAAATTCCCCACTTGACCAATAACGAGCGGAAATCGGTCGGAAAACCCAACAGAAATCCTGGCACTCCAACGGCTCCGGGAAAATATGCATTTAGGTCTTTTTCGCTTTCCATTGGGCAGCAAAATTTACTCCAGACGCCTCCGTTCGTTTGATAATTTTTGTAAAAGTTTTTCGTTTTCCAGCCAAAATTGCAATGGCTATCTGGGATTCGGTCCTATTTTCCCCCGTAGTACGGCGAAGAGCTACTGGCAACACTGGTCCGAAGGAAAATGACAGCGAAATAAGAAGAAAAATAGTAAAATCCCAAATTTATATTTTTGGTTGTAAAAGGCGCACCACAAAAGACCCGTGCGAGGCGTAACTATCTTAAAACGCAAGTAAATTCCGTTCCCGAGCCAACAATAGTAGGGCGCTATTGTTCTTGCCCTGGTGTGTTGAATCACAGTTTGTGTCGTGTGTGTGTTTGTGGTGTGTGATTGCGTTTGTGCAGCGCGCGCGCCTCGCTAATCGCTGTTTTTGTTATCCGAGGAGGAAAACTTTACGGGTCCACGGTGGAAGAGGCAAAGCGATCGGAAATTGGAAAAGGCACTTCCGCATAACAACCTCTCGGAACACGGAATCGCCGCGCAGCAGGCAGCACCGGATAAGCGATGATTAAATTGTTTTCCCTCAAGCAACAAAAAAAAGATGGTGAAGCGACGCCAAAGGCCGGAGGACAGAAGAAAACTTTCACCGCCGCACAGCTGCGGATTACCAAGGGTTAGCTGCCACGACCTACGAATCATTCAAACACAAACATTCTAACATCCATTTACTATCCGCCCTCCAGATATCAATGAGCTAAACCTGCCGAAAACCTGCGCCACCGAATTCCCGGATCCGGATGATCTGCTCAACTTCAAGCTCATCATCTGCCCCGACGAGGGTTTCTATAAGGGCGGCCGTTTTGTGTTCAATTTTAAGGTAAACAAGCACTGGCCAATCGCGTCAAGTTTAACCGTATTACTGTATCAATAATACATATCCCCTCATTTCGTTATTTTCCGTAGGTTGGTCCGAATTATCCGCATGAACCACCGAAGGTCAAGTGCGAAACGCTGGTGTACCACCCCAACATAGACCTCGAGGGCAATGTGTGTTTAAATATTCTGCGCGAGGACTGGAAGCCCGTGTTAACGATCAATTCGATCGTGTACGGACTGCAGTACTTGTTCCTGGTATGTAATTGTTACTGTCTCGATTTGATTGTTTCAGCCATGGCCGTCGAAATGGTTCGCTGGCCTTCAGTTAGATTGATTTCTCTTGCAACATTCATTTTAAAGGCCAACCCAAGCAGTGGCCTTCTACGTTTGCGGTACTGTAGATTGCAATTCAAGAAAAGAAAAGGGATCTTAGATGAATGGCGTACAAGAGTTGCTACAATCAACCTGTTTGCGAGCCGGGGATAAGACAGATCATTTATTGATATTCTTATCTTTTTAGGAACCGAACCCGGAAGACCCACTGAACCGAGAGGCGGCAGAGGTGCTGCAAACGAACCGGCGTCTATTTGAGCACAATGTATTCAAAGCTATGCGCGGCTGCTACATTGGCGATACTTATTTCGAGCGCTGCCTCAAGTGATATATAAATTCGAAATTAACTCTTAAATGTTGCGTTTATTTAATAATTCTTACGATCGGCGGGCGCTATTACATAGATTTTAATTATAACTGAGTGGCGCCCCGCCCTCCCGAAGCCCTTTTGCGAGCGGAACGAGCAGCCAGAACGTGCGCGAATCATACACGATGAATCGTGAATGGGATGGAATGTTGAACCTTTAGTGGTGCACCAGACTGAGGCTGGAAGCGATGATTCGAGACGAGAGAAATACAGAATAGCCAACAAGCGCAGCTCCCAATGACCTATTTCCATCAAAAGAAGCTAAGACGACGGCCGAAGAAGTAATTGAAGAAGGTGTGTGCAAAAGGTGCATAGATCGTGTGTGCATACGTACACGCGTTAGATAGCGAAAACGAAACAGAACACAGCTCAAACAATTGATATCGTTAGACGGGCTCCCCAGAACCTATATTTTCGCCCTGAACGCCAACCAGAAACACACTAATCGGCCCAGAGCCTTACACTTATCATCTGTGCTATCTATAACTGCTGCATACGGACCGGACACACAAAGAAGGTGGATAAATGGCACAATTTCGTCAACTTTCCGGAACGGAACTGAGTAACCCTTTCTGTGGACACAGCATGCATAGTTTTTAGACAGCAGCAGGTTGCGCTAAACCGTCTATAGTTCATCCCGTTAGAGAGCCAATGCTGAGTGTAACAAAATGAAAAGCTAAGTAGTAAACACATGTAGGAACCCAATAGCGGTGGCCTCACCAAATCCACTCGGACGATGCGTTAGCAGTGGACTATTATGAGCACCCAACACACTAATTTGCCCTCTTCCCTTTGCGAGCACTTTTTCGACTGCTGTTTGTTCCTAACTGATGATGATCGTAGTGTATCCCTTTCTAGACTAGCCATACGAAGGTTGATAATGGTGTGGACATAGCAGTGGGGAGAGACTCTAGAGACAAAAGGAGAAAAAAAAAGAATCAAGAAAACAAAACTGTATGCGACGGAAACAAATGAAAATTGCATGAACGAATTCATAGAGTATAAACAATAAACATTTATAACAGGACTCCGTTGCTTGAGCCTCTTTTCCGTGTCCATAGGTACGCATTCCCGTACGTACCGGGTGGCCACCATTTTAAGAATGCCAACATAGGAACTGGCAACTTGTTGCACCTGTTGCTTGCCCCTCGATGCATTTCCACTCTTAATTTATGCTCGTACTGTGTCCGTCTGTTAGGCGCGTTACCATGCCGACGATGGTAACCATTGGTGCAGGCGGTAACTATGTAAGCGTCCTCCACAACAACCAACTAACTAGGTAGCCGGGGCGCTGCTGGAACGATGCTGCTGCATTTGCAGTTCCGGTGTTGTGCCGAGAGGGATCGACTGAAATCTACAAAAAAGAAAATGGAGAAAACCGACGAGATGACCACAGATGAACCGACAGAAATGATGAATCTGGAACCCTCAGCCATCATCGGTTTTGATGGTGTGTAGACAATAAGCATACGGACCCAGGATCCACTTGCATCCGCGCTTATTATAATAATGTATCTAATCTTTCTTCTTTATTCCTAGGTCATGTCGTGTGTGGTCTGCGAGTCCATCCCGACCAACGGCACTTGGTGTTTCCGCTGGGGAATGAAATCTCCATCTATGAGTTGGATACCAACAAGCAAACGTTTTTACGTGGCCACACCAACACCATTTCTACGCTGGACATCTCGACCAGTGGCCGAATGGTGGCCTCAGGACAATCGAACCACATGGGCTTCCGAGCGTACGTGATTGTGTGGGATTGGGCCACGCGTAAAGAAATCTCCCGTTACGAGCTACACCGCGTTCGGGTGCAATCCCTGTGCTTCTCGTCCAACGATCAGTTCCTGGTCAGTCTCGGTGGTAAGGATTGTGGTTCGATCATCGTCTGGGACATCGAGCAACGCACTGCCATCTGTGGAACCAACGCTACCAAGGAGACGACGGGCGATGCGACGAAGGTGTGCAGCCTGAACAAACGATTCACGACATTCGTCTCGGGTGGCGATCAGAACCTGCGCGTTTGGAACATTGACCGGGAACGCAAACGGCTAACCGTACAGGATGTGGCAGTCGGTAAGCTACGACGAGAGTTCACCGGGATGCGCATTTCACCAAACGACGATACGCTGTACGTCGGAACGATGAGCGGTGATATCGTGAAAATCAATCTGAACTGCAATCCAAACCCGAGCGTACCATCCCAGGACAAGATGCCGGTACTGCTCGGGTGCTTCGGTAAGCACAACGCACGGAAACCACCGGGGAAGGATTGCGAAAAATATCACTATGGTGTACGTGATTTGCTTCTACTTCCGGACGGTAAGCTCATCATCGGAGCCGGTGACGGAACGATTGATCTGGTGCAAGAGCGGAACTGCAATTTCAAAAACTACCGTGGACCTACCTGGCCTGAACTGAAGTCGGTAAGGCAGTGGAGGGCGCATGGATGGACGAAGAGAAGAACGACCTCTGATGATCTAACATCCATTTTAGCTGCATTCGACGAAAATTGATGGTGTTGTAACTTCGCTGCAGATTGTACACGGCAAAACGCTCCTAATTGGTACGAATGGGTGCGAAATCTATTCGCTGGATCTGGGGAACTTTTCTTCCAGTCTGCGACTGCTTAAAACATGTCATACCAACGCGGTTTATGATATTGCTTTCCCATAGTAAGTTGCGCCGAATACTATTTCTAGCATACGCGAGAGCTCATGGAATCTTTTCTATCCCTTCTCCATCGAATAGTAACTTTTCTCTGGTATTTGCGACCGCAAGCCACGAATCGATTCGTATCTGGTCGACATCCAAGATGCAGGAATTGCTACGAATCGTGGTACCGAACTTTGCCTCTTCCTCGATCGTTTTCAGTCGTGATGGAAAGAGCATCATATCGGCATGGAACGATGGTGTGATCCGTGCCTTCACACCACTGTCGGGGAAGCTGATCTACGCTATCCCGAACGCGCACAACAAGGGCTGCTCGTCGGTGGCTGTTACGAGCAATGGAAAGATCGTAGTGAGCGGTGGTATCGAGGGCCAGGTGCGTGTCTGGAAGATTGATCCGTACGTACAGAGTCTAATCGGGGTGCTGAAGGAGCACTACGGACCGATCGAATCCGTCCACATCAACAGCTACGATACGGAGGTGGTGTCTGCTTCGCGCGACGGTTCCTGCGTGATCTGGGATTTGCTCCGATTGACGCGCAAGCATGTGATCTTCGCACACACACAATTCATTGCCGCCCAGTACTTCCCGACCGGGGTTCAGATTCTAACGGCCGGTTCCGATAAGCTGATTGGATACTGGGAGGCGTACGATGGTAGTCTGGTGCGCGAGGTCGAAGGCTCAAAGTCCGGACCGATCAATGCGATCGATATGAACATGATCGGAGAGTATTTTGTATCGGCCGGGACGGATCAGATCGTGCGGCTGTGGAACTATCAGCACGGTGTAGAGGTTGCGGTCGGTATCGGTCACGCAAGCGCCATCACCTCGGCCCGATACAGCCCCAATGGAAAGTTTCTCGTTACCGGATCCAGTGATGGTGGTATTTTCGTCTGGAAGGTACCTGAGGTAAGGTGGCTTGACTTGGCGTTTACAGAATAGACGCAATCGAGAAATACGACGGACGATTGCTCTGCTGTACTACGTAATAGGTCTTATGTCGTAACACGGCACTCGCTGAGAAGCCATTGACGGGTCGGTTACATTCTGCTTCTGTTACAGAAATTCCATATGAAAATACCGGACGACATTTTAACGAGCGCGACGGCCCGCAATGAGCAAACGAAACCATCGAGCAAAGCATCAAGCGCCACCAAAGGAGGCAGCGCAGGTGAGGTAACAGCCGGCAGCCGCAAGACTACAACTCCACCATCTACCGGTGGTAGTCGCACGATGCGCGCCAATGCTGGTATCGAAAACGTACGCCAGATCGAGTCGGGGCGGTTCAAGCGTTCCGGAAGCCAAATCACCGAGTGTCCGGCCGTAGATCCCAAGGCACAGCCAACGGTCGACCCGCGGGTGGATACGGCTTCGCTGGCCGATGATCAGGAACCGTGGGATACCCGATCGATGGCACAATCCGTTAGCCAGATGCGCCTTTCTGCGGGGGGCCAATCGGTGGCCAGAAGTGATTCGAAGGAACACCGCCCGTAATCAGCAAACCCGAGTGATGTTACGCCATCCCTCTAGTCCTCCGGGGATGGCTTTTAAACTTTATTTTATTTTTGAGAAAACATATAGCTGGAACACGTTGGTTGCAAAATTCGTACGGAACACGCTATTAACTATTTATCTTTTATCGCAAGAAGATTCGTAATAAAGGTATCGATTTCGAGACGTGCCTGTTTTAGTTGCGGAAAGTCGCTCTCCTTTGGTTCGTACATGTTGGCACAGTGTGCAGTTCCGTCGATAAAGATCACCGGAGTGTGTAAATCATTGCTCTCGGTCAGCCCTAGACGATGCCACGGATCGATTGAACCGTGCACGTACAACACATTGGTTGTGGCCGGATTCAGGGCACCGTAGTTTACGTTCGTACGATAGATACCACGAGCAAGGGCCGCCTCTCCGAACCTTGCACCATAGATGTCCGCACACTGGCGCACGAAGAACTCGGCCGGGAAGCGATCGCCAAATACTGCGCTGGCATTGTTCGACGTTTGATAGAATCCAAACTCGTTGCACGTCTGGAACGTCCACTGTCGGGCTGTGTGGAGATAAAAAGGAAGGGAGAATTAAGGTTAACCGAAGCGCCAAATCCTTGCCACTCCTCTGACCACCTACCTCCACTGGCTACCTCTGAGTCCCAGGAAATGTTTTGCATCTGGCGGACGGACTTGTCGTACACGTAGTCAAGGCAGCTTTGATTTCCCTGTTCCAACAGCATGCGATTTACCTCAGCCAGCCGACTCACGGGCGCTCCGATCGTAGTGTTCATCATTACATCGCACACCTCGTCGATCGTGATCGTCGCGTGTGGGCTGTTGTCCTTGTTGTACTGTACCACGCCGGCAAAGTTACTAGCGAGCCCCTCGAATAGACTGGCCACATCCAACGGATTGTCGATCGATCGTTCGATCGGATCGCACAACTTGAACTTATCGTTCAACGTTCGTTGACCGATCATGTGCTTCAGCAGGGTTTCGGCCTGCTGCATCGCACTGCGAACCGCTTCGACGCAACCGGGCGAGTAGCTGGCCAGTGAACGCACCACGGTATCGTAGTACTCGATGAAATCGATCTTGGCCAGCAACGGTCCGCTAGAGCTGATCGAACCATGGACCAGTGAGGGATACTTTTCGCGCAGCCATGCGGCCAGCGATCCCGGATAAGATCCACCGAAGGCGATCCAAAGGTTCGTTTGGGGCTGTAGTTGGTACTTTTCGTTCATCGCCTCGATGAAATACGCCAGATCGGCTAGCGCCTGCTCCGACGTAAGGTAGGCCAGGTTCTTGGTGGAGAGATCGGTGGTCGGATGACTCTTGCCATAGAATCGGTGCTCAAGCTGAAAGCAGAGGGCACCGTGCGTTTCCGCGTAGTGGATCCAGGCACCTTCGTGCATCCACCGAGCGGTCGCTTCACCTTCGCCGCCAATCATTAGAAACACGGGCGAGTGCGGATTGCTCGAGTCGAAGAACTGATCATTAACGTAATATCGCTGCTGCCAGGTGGCCTCGTTGGTGGGGTCATTGTGGTCGAGGATTTGTTCGAACCACTGATCGGGCGTTTCCTCAATGTGCAGCTGCTGACCGACTAGCGCCTCGCTTGCACCGTCAACCTTCGTCCTCGTCACGGTGCGAGACGGTGCATCCGGATGAAACCGTTTCCCTCGCCAAAAACTACGCAATCCATTTACTTCACCTAACGTAAAAAGAGCAAATATGAACACCAAGACGGTGCGCTGTAACGGCACCCTTGCCATGCTGCTACGACTGGCTAACAAAATGGATTCGTTCGCGAACAACGAAGAGAACGACACAAAACGGGGTAGTGTACGACGACCTCTCTGTAGTATCGACCAAACTGACCAGCGGACAAAGAACGACTGATAGAACGAAGGGACGTAATGCGTTCTTAACACCTTGCCTACGCCAGACGCACGTACAGAACGGCTGATAAGTATTATCAATGTTCTTCTCTCGCTCCTTCTACGGTTCGTTGGACCAACGGATGCGCTGGTTACGCGCTAATCGAATTTGTTGTTGATTCGTTGCTCGTTTGCCCGAGTTATTCCGTATCGGCAACCGATAATATATTCTAGTTATATTCTGAAATTGAGCGGAAGAATGGTTTAAATCATTTTTCGCTCACAGAAATTGAGAGCAAATTTAAACAGTTGTTTCTTTTCCCCGTTTGTTTGTGCCTCATCAAGTGTTCAATGAAAATGATTAAATTGTTAATAGGTTTTATTCTTACCATTAAACAACACGAAAATCGTTGTTATTCCACGCAATGGCCATAAAACGACTCTTTTAAATTCCATGATAACGTCCGTTTCAAATTGTAATGGCGCGAAAGCGGTACCCGGTCAGCAAGGTTGTATAGCCTGGGTCACACGAAGCGTAATACCAAACGTAAACGCGTCATGTGTCCTTTTTGTGGTTTGTATCGATAGTTTGTGTTCATTGAGTGTCCGTTTAATCCTTTTTTTTGCAAAAAAAATGGCAAAATTTCACGTGAAGGCCGAAGGAGTACGAAGAAGAACGAACTTCAGTATAAATCTGCAAGCCAACCACAGAAAGTTTTGCGCTTCGTGTGGCTCAGCCTGTACAGCTGGCATTCAAGCACTAGATCTGCTGCATGGGTAAGAAACTGCTCGGCTGCGTTCATCGTGTGTGTGCGCTCGCTTTTTTCGGCTGCGCGCCTGGATTAGTGTGTGGCTTCGTTGAATCGTCGTGCGCTTATTGAGCGGAGGAAAAATTGTCCAATTAAATGCAAATAGAAAATCTCCACCGCACAGAACCTTCCACAGAAAGGTGCAGCATAAGTTTCCGCCGTGCTAGCGATCGTTGTTGTTCCGAGGCGGGTTTTGCTGGTGGAATTCTGGAACGTCGGGCTTCAAGGTGAAAAGTGAACTCCCTGTCTGGCTGGTTTGTGGAAGGAAGGGGTGCAAATCTTCATCATCATCGGTCGCCATCGAGAAGCGCAAGATCAGCGTAGTCCATAATTACAGTGATAAGGTTCACGGGTTGTTAACGCACCTCAAACTCGTGATCTCTCACGGTAGAATCCGCTTGGAACAGCTTCGATCGCGCGTGGAAAAGAGGGCGAAAAAAAGGGTCGATCGTCGTGTGTCGTCATCGCGTGGTTTCAATTTCTTAAGGGTTTGTTTTCTCTCTCTCTGTCTCTTCCTGCGCCTTCTACGTTATCCTTTCTTAAAACAAGCAGTGTCAGTGTGTGTGCGTGTTTTAACGTGTAAGTGAAT
>NC_064875.1:48222041-48247041 GCF_943734745.1 Anopheles darlingi
ATGGTTTAGGTATTTCTCATTTACAATCGCACTCGTTGTCCGGTTTACGTTGGGCTGTTTCCTATAAACCTCCTTAACGTCTCTCGTTTGCGTCCGCTTTTCCGAGCCTTGCTGGTAGGGAACCTTTCTATCCCAGTGTTTTCCTCCTCTTCCTTTGCTGGTTTACTTCTTTTTTGTGAGGCGCACATGCGCGTACGCCTGAGAGAGACGTTTGGTGCGATTGTAACGTGCGTTCATGTGCGTGTGTGTGTATGATTGCAATTGGTTGACTCGGCATATGGTTTGCCATTCGTTAACTTGTTGTACGCACTCTGGTGGTTTTTTGTTTTGAATTTTCATCATGTTTTTGTGTTTCTAGCGCTAGCTAGATAGCGATCACGCTTTCCATATTAGTTCGTGTGCCCCAAATTGGGACAGTGCCTCAAAACTGTGTACCACATTGTGCATTGCGTTGTGTACTATTCCAGCGAATGCCGTGTGGCGTGAATAGGTTCCAAAAGCATCAGTTCCATCAGTTGCCTTATTTTAACTTTAGCTTATTGAATCTGAACTAATTTATTCTTACCAATTCCGTTTCCAGCAGTCTGGTGATTTCTCTGTAGATACGCTATGAAACAATCAGCCCCTTTTTCGGTGGTCTGCATCTCGATTGTGTTCCGAAAAGGTGCTCTATTGATTACCTGACTCGTGCAGGGACTTAGATTATTGTTAATCGTTAACAACCAGAGTAAACAGTATTTCCATATACTCCTCCTCTCTTCTCATGCACATCGCACGCACGATAATTCCATAGGCGAAATGTCCAATGTTTAGTTTGCGCCTTTTCGTGAACGTGATGGGTGTTTGCCGCTGTTCGCGACAGCCTTGTCGGGATAACCACTGACAAACCCGCTGTTCCTGGGTAGTTCTGAGCTGGAAAATGCTCAAGTTCTAGCTCAGCACTCTGTAAAGGACCATGGGTTACGTTGGTTCTTACATTGGCACCGGTTTGAGCAAAAGGCACACTCAGGGAAAGCTCTCGCTCAGCTAGACTCTGTTCCTGGTTTGTACAATGAAGCATTTGACTCTTGCCTCGTAGCTTTCTTCTAATCCTCGTTGGGACCAGCTTAGCGCGATATCACGATGCATCATGGACGTCAGTCAGAACCAGATTTGTTTCTTGTCGATTATGACATGAACCAGATGCGAAGAGGAGGCGGTCCAGCGGGCACGTACCTTGTCTTATATGGAACCACTTGTTTCTAGTCTAACTATAAACTAAAAAACAAAATAAAATATCAATGGGAACCACACATAACATTTACACACACACAGACACACAACACACATTAAAAACACAAGACCGTAAACACTCCTCGCACCTTCCTAGTACTAGGGGATGGCGAAACAAATTCCCTGGAAAATAGCACAAAAAACCTTAGTAATGCCGTACGGACGAAGTAAGAATCCAAAACGAGGCTACTACCACACAAGAGGTGGGCTAAACCTTTTGAAACCTTTGCGGCACAGTATATTCCATGTTGTGTAAGGGCAATACATACAAACCAACAAAAAAGGGAACCAACCAACCTATCCTCCAAGATGAACGTCGCCATTCTCGAGAGCCATACAGTCATACACTCATTCATTGCCATAACTAGCCATAACTAAGTTACCCATTTTTAGACGATACTCTTACAACGACAACGTCTTGCCTCGATTTTTTTCCCTACCCATTGCCTACTATTACTATTATTACAACTACTTCTACTACTACTACCACTACGACTAAGCGATTGTCGAACAAAACACACAGTCAGAAGCCAGAAGTAGAGGGTAGGGACGGACAAGTGGAAGGATGAGTTATTTACTATACTTTATGACGTTTCTTTTCACATGTTGTCTAACCAAATTGTTGAAGGCCCGACGAGCACAAACGTGTGCTTTCGTTATTGTGATTATGTTGTGCTAATTCTAG
This sequence comes from Anopheles darlingi, assembly GCF_943734745.1. Lineage (NCBI taxonomy): Eukaryota > Metazoa > Arthropoda > Insecta > Diptera > Culicidae > Anopheles > Anopheles darlingi. The sequence goes on from NC_064875.1 coordinate 48,223,999, forward strand.
GATAAGTTAAATTATGTCTTCAATTTGGCCATTCATTTGTTTGCTTGATCTCTGACCTTGACCATCTTGATCTTGGACATCACCCTTCTCCCGACCTCCAGGCACTACCCTGCATTCGCGATCTTCATTGTGGGTGTTTTTCATTTTCCTTTTCCGGCTGTGACCAAATGTGTCTGTATGAGCTTTCATACCGAATAACTCTGGAATGTAGTTGAGGAAATCGAAATATACAAGCGGTAGCGGAAGGAATAAAATTGAAAACTGATCCGAAATTTCGGGCATTTCTGTGGTGCATGGTGGTGTGGTTGTTAAGGGGTTGAACGAAACGAACGCCTCACCCGCGCGCTTGATCCATCATGTATGTCATTGGGCTCAGATGTCAGATCTTGGATCATTCGTTCGGGTGGTACACGTTGGGTTTTCGTTCACCAAATACCGCTTTTCCTTTCTTGTCGGAACTGAAGAAACGGTGCGTACTAAACATCCCCATATCGCTTGAATGCAAAATAAGGGGCTCATTTTCAATCGATAGGGGATGTGCCGGACGCGTACAGCACGGAGGTGGGCAACAGGCAATATTTTGAGCGTTAACCGGTGAATCTAAGCTAACGATCACGTATTTGCTGGCTGCTGTGTAATCCGCGGAGGGGTAATCTTGGGCGGCTCACTCGAGATGTTTTCCCTTTGATGAATTACACCGAGTCACTAGTTTACGATTGTTGAGTGCAGGACAACGCGTGGCTCAGCGTTGATCATGGATCTGGCACAGTGAGTGAAACTATTCGGCAGGAGAAGCGAAGGATGAAGCTTAGAATCTAATAACGAAAAGTGTTTCTCATCACCGACAAGCAGGGAATGTAGTATTACGGATCAAACCACACCTCTCTCCCCCACTTGTGATTGAATTTGTTTTTTGGTGTGCTTCTACTTTGATGTAAAAACTGTAGGCCCAACACCGCCACAATGCTTCTGGTGTCCCAAAACGGACCTGGTTCATCGTCCGGGAGAGGGTGGACGATACCAGTGAGCCGGTACATTAAGTTGGATAACGCAGGATTGTGTTTCGTAGGTTTTCGGTGTATCAAACTAATCAAAATATGGACGAAATAGAGCATAGTCAACAAATAGCGTCATGAAACGTTCTGCTATCGATCGATTCCGATCAGGGATTATGGCAAAATAATCGATAAACTCGGAATCCATTGCGTTACAGAGAAAACCATACTGGAACCAAACACATCCAAAACCATACCATAGTAGGCGCACAATGGCATTTCAAACAAACAAACAAAAAAAACTGAAGTGAAAAACTTGTAGCATTACCAGAAATTTTCTCTCTCGGTCCGTTTCTGCCACAACTCGCCCGATGACGACATTTTTGAACCAATAACCGATCTAATGCAAGAAACATAGAATGAGAAAGGAAAGGAGAAAAAAGGAAGGAAAAAAACGCTACACACTGCCTAATTTCACATAGTCTCAAGAAAAACGAACAAATAAAAGAACAACTCGCAATGTTAATTATAGTGGCGCGAAATACAAATGAATGAATGGAAAAATATCGCCCATTCGAACAAAAAAAACATAATGGGCAAACCCTATGAAAGCTAGCTGGATGGAAAACAACTAAAAGATGGAATAGCAAAAAGAAATAAGGAAGAGATGCAGAAGCAGAAAAAAAAAACAATAACTGTGTACCAAAAACTAGATGAACAAATGAGTATAAGAAAACGTAAAAAAATGCGTAAAAAAAGAATTTAAATAAACAAAAACCAGCATATGTGCAGGTAGCAGGAAATCAACTGTAAGTTAGTGCACATACCAAAAGCAAAAAAAAATCGAGAACAAATGAAACAATCGACACGCACAGGAGGATGCAGGAGCCCGCAACAAGCCGAAGCATGCCGACAACAAACGGCCGCACAAAGATATCAAAGCAAGGCGCAGGGGAACATACGAAGACACACACAAACACACAAACACACACGCGCACAAGATTGCACAAGATAAAAACAGACAGTTCAGAACGTCTCGTACCATGCTTAACCCTTTTGATTCTACGTACAAGAATGAGCGGAAATAGTTTCCTTGGAAAATGTAATGTTCAACTCGGTTCGGATGGCCATCGGAGTGGTAGTTGGGAATTGGATGGCGCGGTAGCGCGCGCGGATCGGAAGCGAAAGCCCTTTCGGTGCATAATCATAGTCGTAGCTTATATCTTATATCCAAATGACACAACCCTTCCGAAGTGTGAAAGTGACCGCGAAAGGCTTCCTCCTCCGAATCCGAAACCTGCATGACCCTCTCTCGTGGGTATGTGCCTGTGTTTCTGAGGCGACCGGATGATGGCTCCGGAGTGGTTGCATTCCCGGTGACGGTCGCGTTAGGGCGTGCATCTAGGGGCTTATGCTGGTCTTTGCGGTGATTGACTCGATCACGGTCCTTGGTCAAACGGAGTAGGACCCCCTGCGAACCTGCCCAGCCCAGCCAACCCGACTGCCAACGGTCGAGTAGTCACCGGAGAGACTGGTTTTTAGTATGCACTGCCCGCTGTTCGTACCAATGGCAGCCACTCGGCATCCGGTCGCCGGAAAACATCATTTCCCAACCCATCAATCAGACGCCAGCCAGGGGAACAATGGCGCTATGTGGTATCGAACGGCGAGTGTACTAATCAAACTACCTAACACACGTTCACCGGAGCTTCGCGACCGGAACGAAAACACATACAGTGCAACAGCAGGACGCTAGGCCAGCACTGTTTTCCTGTTTCCACTGGCCGTTCTCCTGTTTTGTTTGAATACTATTTATAATCAGCGTGTTTTGTGCTCTCGGTTTCCACTTTTCCTATGGCTCGGCTCCCTTGTTGGATCTGGAGCCTGGAGCTGGGCCATCCCGTTCTCAACTGACGCATGATTCACACATCATATCGAGCAACAAACTAATGCTGGGAGAAATCAAATGGTGTAATCCAGTTTTTATGCTTTTAAAGAGACAAGAACCATTGAATGGAGGGTGGCAAAAAAAAAAACAAACAAACATAGGCTACGGAGCGAATCGAAAGGCGTAAAACAAAGTAAAACCACTATTTCTATCATGCCGTATTGAAGCGTAATGGAGAAGAGCCTTTTTTGAGCCTAGCGTGTGAAGGGTGTACTTTGAATGTTTGACAGTGTGCGAACAAAACAAACCAAACCGAGATAGAAAGAAAAAGAAGAAAATTCAAACCCTTCAAAGAAGAGCGAAAGCGTGTACGAAATGGCAAAATGAAAAAAAGGACACAATGTAGGGTGCAAACTGTTGTCAGCAAACCTATCGATACTTCGGTAAACGTTACGCAAATCCTGCTGAAAGCCTGCAGTAAAAATGCTACCGCATTTCTTCGGAGAGGCTTTTACGCCAGAGAGTGCGTGTATGTTATATGGCATTGGTGGCTCATGTTTTGGCGCTGGTGCACACATTAGCGTCATTTATGTTGTATAATTATTCAACCTCAACCAATAGCAACGCCCTACGTTGGCTTTGCTGTAGACCCGATAACCGACAGTGGTAAGGCAGTATTTTGACGGCCGATCTGCAATTGATGCTATAACTTCAGATCAGGTCCGAAGTCTTTAGTATTGTTTTACCATGAATCCGTTTCCTGTGAGCAAAGTTTGTGTTCGTTTGGTTTAGCATTCCATTGACATCATGCCGAAACATAAATGCCGTGGGCTCAACAGGGCATAGTAGTTTCCAGGAGAAACCAACCAACCCATTCATCAACATCTGACCAATAAATGTACCCACTAGCACAAAACCATCGGCACAAAATCGGGTAGGCAAAACAGTACGGTGGAACAGCATTCGAAAAATGGAAACAGGAAGCAAACGCATAAGTAGCCCCTCGATCGCGGGGAGCGGGAAACGAAGTAGGAAACCAAAACCAAACCAAGCATATTAGCTGGAATGAGGGAAAATGAAGTAAATGCAAACAGAAGCCAGAAATGTTCAATAACAACTAAGCGTAAAGAGCGAGCAGATGGCAAAAATAAAGGGAAAAGAACAAAAGAAAAGAACATGTTCCGATTAGGGAGAGTGAAACTTACAAACAAGAGTTAAGAGGTAAGCCGCAGCAGGATACGTGGAAGGAGGAAAATCACCATTTTTACACATTTTGAGATATCGAAAATATTACACACGCGACCGTCGGCGAACGCTAGGGCGACAAAATAGTGGTTGAAAACGTGAAGGAGGGCGGGGGGTAAAACAAAAAAAAAAATATCGGTCACGCTGATCGGAAGACGCGAAAACTGTAGCTGCGAAAGGATGCGAGCAACGGGAGGAAACAAGAAACCAAACAAACAAACGACAGTAAAAGTGCGCTGAGATCGAGAAGTAAACAAAATATAGTCTATAAGAAAGTGAAGAAAGGAAAAATAAAAATAATGAAAAATGGTATAGAAATACAATTAACTTATTATGAATAACAAGAAAAATACATTATTAAGAACAAAACAAAAACACGATACCGTGTATTGCTTTCCGCGTTTAATCTGTTTCCTCTATGATCGTGGCATCCGAAGAAATCTTGGTCCTCATTTTGTTCATTTTTTTTTTTAACCGCTACCCTAACTAGCGACTCTAGGAATCGAGTGTCTTGTGTATTAGCTGATTAGTTAAGCCATCGATTCCATCATCTGAACTTAAAATTGTACGTCTTAATGGAGCAGATAATTATCCGTAGGAGCTCATTAAGCTATGTTGTTCTTCGCATAATACTTCCGTTTTATAATTGTGTCATAGTTTTAAAGACATGCTCTTGTAAACTCACACTATACTAACGTTGTGGTTCTTCCATAATTTTATAGTCAAAGCATCAAATGTACGCTTAGTCGGTTTACATGTGTGTCTTTCAATTTAATCAAAACAAATAAACTTAACTGTAACTAATGGTAAGTAAGATACAGTAATACAATGGAGTGGTCGCGGTCTTCTTGCTTCATATCAAATAGGTCGTCGAATTGTTGATCTAAACTATTGTGTTAAATCAGTAGTAAAAAATTGTTATTATACCATGGTTCCTTGGAAAACTTTGTTAATATTTCAGTTAAACGTTTCTTTATACTCACAATGCTGTATGTCCATGTCCTCTGCTTGATCTAATCGAGATTGTTGTCCGTAGATCCATCTTAGGAAAAAACTCATAGTTACGGTCTTGTAACAAAGTTATGTTTACTACAACATTCTACTCGCATGCAACGCACGCATTTTTCGAAGCGAGTTTGATCCTTTCCTACAATTTCCATCGTGCATCGTTTTTCCACCGGGCCCCGGAACGATGAGCAGCCAAAATGGCACTTGCAATCAATGCGCATGCGGTGCGACTTCTCACCAGCGCGGAGACGACGACTACGAGAGGAGCATAACTTGCTCACGAGATGAATTTTCCATCCGTCAGCAGCGGCAGCAGCAGCAGCAGCAGGAAAATCTATCATCCTGCCTTCTCTTGGGCCCTGTCTCTCACGCCCAAAAAGGCTGAGAGCCGTGTGTGCGAAAGCATACGCTATGGCGCTGCCATATCGCTCTATCGCATTCGATCCTTGAAAGGGGGTGGGAAAAGGTGGGGTAGGGGGCAAGGAGCTAGATCACACACGCAACCACCACTCACGCCAGGCGCTGTATGGGGAGAGCGACAGAGAGCGCCAGCGCCGGAAAATGAGAGCACTACACCACTGAGAGGCAAAGAGTGTGTGCAAAGTGTCATCATCGTGAAAGTTGGGAAAATTCTCTATGTTGTACCGTCGTCGTCGCCACCACGGCTTTCGTCACGCGCTGTTCCATCGAGCGATTTTAACGCGTCTCGTTTGATCCCGGTGCAGGAAAAGTGAGTTTTCTACATCCCCTGTGACGGTGCCTGTTGCTAGAGCGAGTAATTTGTCGTAGTTTTTGTCGGTGAAAACCCTCTAGCGGCCTTAGCGTAGGTCTAACCATGCCGTAGCAGTAGCAGCAGCAGCGGCGGCAGCAGCTCTTGCGTGTGAAAATTAGTGCTCGCGAACCGAGTCCTCCTAGTCCGGTGGCCACCCTTTTGCACTCGCTGGCGGCTGGTCAGCGGCCCAGCGGGTGATCTGACTATAACTCGACGTCTGGTGCCGATCATTTCCTTTCGTTTTTCCACCGCGACTTTGTATGTGTAAAAGGTGTTCGATTTTCCCCCATTTTTTCCATGTCCCCATTCCATTTGCGGGGCCCTTCCCTTCAAGCCCTTTTTTCGTTCGTTAAGCGCAAAAGGGAGCGATAAAAATCGTTCAGACAATCTTTTCGGTTTTGTGGCCGTCTTCCCTGGACCCTCTGGGTCGAGTTCATACCCGCCATCCCTTACCGCCTCCCTTTGAATCCCACCCGAATTCCCTTCCCACCTACTCGCCATCGCCAGCCCCCAGTGCCGTCGTCGATGTTGCCTTCACACCCAACAGTTCCATTTTTCCATCTCCATCAAGCCATAGGTCTCTCTTTTTCTTTTACTCTCTCTCTCTCTCTCTCTCTCTCTCTCTCTCGCACTTGAGCTCTATCTGCCCTGCTCTCTGTCTCTATCTATCTTTGGAGGAACGAAGTTTTCCGTGCGTAAGGTGTGTGAGAATTGTGACTTGTGCAGCAGCGATCCGGTGGCCGGTCATCCAAGAGCCAAGGATTTCCCGAGAGGACAGGGAAAAAAACAGTACTATTAAAGCCAGTACTATGCCAGTTTCTCTATTTCACCGAGAAAATGCATGGAACATCGTGTAACCATCTACTCAACCATGCATCGCGATAGCGAAGAAAAACGGCATTTTCCCAACGGGCTCCTGTGCGTGTGTGTGTGTGGTGGTAGAGAGACTGTGTGCGCGCGCGTGTGTATGTGGCTGTGGTTGTATGCGTGTGTCTACGGCGGTAAAGTGCGTGCCCGTGCAGTAACTGGTATGTGTGTGTGTGTGTGTACGCTTGTGTGAGCAAATGGAGACTTCTGCCATCGTCTGGCCTACTCGATAGCACTCTCGGTGGATCCAGAGCAGCTCCCGTGTATTACCTTAAGTATATCCAAGTGAGCGGATAGTTGTGAGGCCGAATATTGCGAGGAAAATGCCCCCCCCCCCCCTGTTTTGTGGGGTGTGTGATGGAGGCGCCAGTAGTAGTATCTACTACGAAAACACACGCACACACAGATACGCGCATACACGCTCGTATGTACGCTCATCGATCTCAGGCGTTGGTGGCGGCGTGACTGACCGCGCCTCTCGGTCGGTGTTCGCGTTCGCACACGCATCCAACCAGACGACATCCACACATCCATAGACCGTCCGGTGTCGGAGACGGGGACGAAGTGAGGACGACGGGACGGGTTCAATAGATAGAAAGGAAGACGAAACGATACTGGTGGCGCACACAAGTGTTTGCGCACACACCTGTGTCCGCCGTCAGGGATGCCACCTGCCCTCCGTGTCGTCTGAAGCCAATGAGACGATATACTGTGATAGTGAGAACCGTGCGAAGCGAGCGAGCGAGAGACAGGACAGAAAAGTTGCCTGGCACCCTGGACCGTAACATCCCTCTAGATTCGGTGGCTGGGAATGAGATAAAAGTGATCCAAATGCTGTGAGCTGTAGTAGAGTGTCACTATTGAAAGGAAGTTCCGTTAAACTGAAAGCGCCATTCGCCTGGAGTGCGTGTGTGACCGAGAAAAGAGGAGGGGAGGAAAAACTAGAGTAAGGCACCGAGACTAAGTGAGCGATATGAGTGAGACAGAGCAATTAGAATACTAAAACCGCCTCACAAGCGCACTCTTTTCACCAGGGTGTGGTGGAATGGTGTGTGTCACCAGAGCCTCGAGCCGACGTAGCCGTCAGTCAGCTCCAGCAAACCGCTTTTCTAGTTGGCATTTTTCTTTTCCTGCTCTTGATAGGGACTGAGGTGACGGCCCGACACCGTCTCTCAGTCTGTATTACTGACTTAACTGCTGCTGCTGCGAAACTTTTCTAAATTCTTCTCCCCCTATCTCCACACATACTGCGACTACTGATCAAAGTTTTTTACACTCTTTCCCTCCCTCACAAACAGCACAATTAACGCGTACACACGCGAGCACGGTGATCTAAGCCTTGGCAACCTGGTTCCGGCTCCTGCTAGTAGTTTGTTGATAACCCGGGAAAGCGGTAAGGGGTGCTGAAACGCGTCTCACCGTTCCGGTTAGTCTTCTTCCATCAAACGACACAGTCCTGTGGTGCTCCTGCCCGCTTGAATGTTGGATGCGGATACTGGAATACGGCAAACGATGATGGTGCCGAGACTTTGATTAAGCGCGCACCACCGTTACCCTCGGATACACGACGGAATCCCGGATTCAGGATACAATTACCACGGATCGATTGGAGGAGGGCCCAAGGAAAGCTTGACGCGAGGACGTACAAAGCAAACAGATACACACTAAAACACAAATCCGCAAATCCCACAGCCACACACAGAAACACACACACAAACACAGAAGTGTTTATTATCCTGGGGGCGCCGTAGAGCTACAGCACAATCCCCGTGGCACAATTGTTACGCACAAACGCAGCGCGCGATACTGTGCCACTGTGGATGCACAAAGGAAGCGCACAAACGTTGTAGAACGGACCGGACGACTGCAGGACGACCGTTAGCCACTAGTGTACGAGCGTAGTTTGGTGCTAGAGCGTGGTGCGGGAGAGATTCGTGTATAGTGAGCGAGAAGAAACGTCCGAGGAGACGAGACGAGAAGCATCGTTGTTTTTCGAAAGCCGACAGTAACAGAAACAATCGAAAATGAATGAGCTGGAAGCGCTACGGCAGGAGGCGGAAACGCTGAAGAATGCGATCCGCGACGCACGGAAGGTGGCGTGCGATACGTCGCTGGTGCAGGCGACCAACAATCTGGAGCCGATCGGTCGGATACAGATGCGGACGAGGCGCACCTTGCGCGGTCATCTGGCAAAGATCTACGCGATGCACTGGGGTAGCGACTCGCGGAACCTGGTGTCGGCCTCGCAGGACGGCAAGCTGATCGTGTGGGATTCGCACACCACCAACAAGGTGCACGCCATACCGTTGCGTTCGTCCTGGGTGATGACGTGCGCCTACGCCCCGTCCGGGAACTTCGTGGCATGCGGCGGTCTGGACAACATCTGCTCGATCTACAATCTGAAGACACGCGAGGGCAATGTGCGCGTATCGCGTGAGTTGCCGGGCCACACGGGCTATCTGTCCTGTTGCCGGTTCCTGGACGACAACCAGATCGTGACGAGCTCGGGCGATATGTCGTGCGGGCTGTGGGACATCGAGACGGGTCAGCAGTGCACCTCGTTCCTGGGACACACCGGTGACGTGATGGCGCTTTCGCTGTCACCCCAGTGCCGTGTGTTCGTATCGGGGGCGTGCGATGCTTCGGCCAAGCTGTGGGACATCCGCGAGGGTCAGTGCAAGCAGACATTCCCGGGCCACGAGAGCGACATCAATGCCGTCACCTTCTTCCCGAACGGGCACGCCTTTGCGACCGGTTCGGACGATGCCACCTGCCGGCTGTTTGACATCCGGGCGGATCAGGAGCTGGCGATGTACTCGCACGATAACATCATCTGCGGCATCACTTCCGTCGCGTTCTCCAAGTCCGGCCGATTGCTGTTGGCCGGTTACGATGACTTCAACTGCAACGTCTGGGACACGCTGAAGGCGGAACGGGCCGGCATCCTGGCCGGACACGACAATCGGGTGTCGTGCTTAGGCGTCACCGAGAACGGTATGGCCGTGGCGACCGGCTCCTGGGACTCATTCCTGCGAGTATGGAATTAAGTGTTACGGATAGCTGTAGTAATGAATTGGCAACAGAGCGCAGTAGTCGCGCTGGTGGTGATGCTCCTCTAGTGATGGCGGTGGATGGCGAAGAAATTGGCGAGTATCACTGTCACTGTGCCCTCTATGAGCGTGGAGCAAACGAGGCACCGCCAGCCAACCAACCAACCAGCCAGCCAGCCAGCCAGCCAGCCAGCCAACCAACCAGCCGCTCTTAGGTTAATCGCATGAGGTATATAATACAGATGATACATGATTTTTATTTCCAAACACAGAAGCAGATCTTAGGATTAACGGAAGTGCGGATGGTGCGAAACCAATAAGCTGCATTCATGCCATGAAGTTCCATTGCCATTGGTCGAGCATGCTGGCACGCGTTCGATAGGGAGGGCAGGAGCCGGGGAGTAACGGACACGTAATCTAGACGAACAGCTTTTGCGTCTCGCGACTACAACTAATACACTAATGGCCAGTTGATAAGTGGCAGAGTTTTACTGACAGACACCTCAACTGATCGCATCCACCCACAACGGTCGCACAAATGTCTCGCGCAAAACCCGAGTGGCATGCAAGTACGTGCGTGCCCTATCTCTATCATTAGCACACGACCGATCCACTAGATCGGCTAACGTCGACGATGATCCCTCTAACTTTATTTGGAAAAGCAAACAAACACGCATACCCATACACGCGCACATGGTAAACTCGTTCAGTATCGCTGTTTTGCATTAGCCTAGGTAGTGTGTTAGAGTATCCTCTCGAACAGCAGCAGCAGCACAACAAAACCACAGAGAGGTGGAAGACGCATGAAATCAATAAAATAGAAGTGTTCCAACAAACACATAAGCAGCAGACGCACTCCTTCGATAGGATGTACCGACAAACCAAAAATTAAAATTAAAGAGAGAGAGAGAGAGAGAGAGAGAGAGAGAGAGAGAGAGAGAGAGAGAGAGAGGAAACTAAGAAAAAATCATTTGGCTATGGGGAAGGTTTAGGCAGATTCAGCAGCAAAACAAGTAAACAAAGCTGAACAGAAAACAATAGATAAGAAGAGGGAAAGCCGTAGTGTTAAGGTAACTGAATACCGTTAAATCGTAACTGTAAGGTAAATGAATTGAGGGAATCGAAAGAACACGAAAAAAAAAACCAAAAGGATGAAGTCCCGCATCTCTAGAGGGACGAAGCTACATCGTTTTTACATTTGAATCGCTACCACACAAAGCTAGGAGCAGATGTTTACCATACACACACACACTCACACACATACACACACACACACACAGCAGCATGTCGCTTTCCGATATCCTGGCACCTTCATGTGTTTGCTAGGAGAGGTGGCAAGAGGATTTAGTTTTTTCGTAAAAAAAACACCCAAATCTGGCTCAAATCTTCGAGACGGATACATACGCACATACACACACACACACACATACACACATAAACATCATTTCACCGAGTTGGTGGTTCATACGATCCGTTATTAGCTTCTGCTGCAAACAAGGATCACTACAGTTCACTAGTATAATGATTATAGCCGGCTGTAAAGATGTAGATCGTAATACAGAAATAATAAAATCGATAAAATTGGGAAATGCAAGCAGGAAACAATCGCATTTATACGTTGTCATGTGGGCGAAGAAGGCAAAAGAAACATAGAGATGAAATGTTTTCATTTTTGTTTTGTTTCGGTTCGGTTTTTGCTAATGTCTAATAAATAATTCGCTTTGGAAGAAACAAACCAACAAAATAAAACTGTAGGACAAACCGTAATATTAACAAAGGCTAGAGACGGAGAAGATGTCCGAAAGAAAGTGTTCGAACCAGACAGAGTTTGATTGGGGCGCGAATGCACAAAGTTAAATTTAATTTAATAATACAAGAGCAGCACAAACAGGAAAATAGGGAAAGTGAGTAAACCCCCTCCAAAACACCTATTCACGCTTAAGCGATCTGCATGGAGCGTTGCTAAGACAACGCGAAAGAAGCTTCAAGAGAATCAACAGCCACTAGAGAGAAATGCTTATCTTTATCCCTGTGTGATCATATGATCGGGAAGTACTGTGGTATGCGTACGCGCATGTGTGTGTGTGTGTGTGTGTGTGTGTGTGTGTGTGTGTGTGTGTGTGTGTGTGTGTGAATGTGTACGTGTGATGAATGATTCCGAGGCTTAGTACGAGCATATCTAGTGGGCACCACGTTCATGATCAGTGCACTTTCGGCGCCATCAATCTATCGTTAGCAAGTCCGTATCTCTTTTCGAACATTGGAGAGTGAGTGTGCGTGTTCCTTACAATTCCATACAATTCACAATCAGCTGCTCTTTAGCACCACGTTCGAAGGCATTATTCTTCTGTTGGGTTTATTGTGATGCATCAAATTAGTTGTTACAAAAAAATAACTTCTGGACCCACATACCCGCGCATTGCTAAAAACACATACACGCTTCGCCGAAATCAAAACCTAATTGATTGCCCCGATGAATTTGCCCCAAGTGGCACACGATGAGGGAAGCGAAGGTCATCATGGGTTTTCTATGCATTGTGTATATTTAACTAAATGTTTTGTGTAAAGTGTAACTATATATTCCAGTATCCGCGTGAACGACGTAAACAAACAAAAACACAAAAAGAGAAAATGGTCGAATTATCAGAGACGCGCTGTGACTGCCACCTCACCTTACCGGGCTTCAGGCTGAGCATAAGCTCAGGGACGCTCGTGAGCTGAGTGACCAGCACTAGTGCTACGGCATGCTAGGAGCCACACTAGGGATGATTGAAAGACGAATAAAATTATAGAAAAAAATAAAATGCAAAATCACTTTAGTAGCGATATGAGAATAAAGTAAAACAATTGGACCTGAAGGGGACGGTTCCTACCTTGCTGGGATCTTCTAGCCATACTAGCTACTGGGAAATCCCACAACCCTCGTTGAGGTACTCGTTCAGTAGAAGGCGGTGCTCGCAAAGTTTAGGCTCTCTCTATCATTTTGTTGGAAGAAAACTCAAAATACAAAACAGATAAAGCTGACGTAATAGCCCGAGCTTATACTAGTTCGTGAAGCTTTGAATCCTCTCACCCTGGTATGAGTACAATCAGCAGGCAAGCCACTATAATTTTGATCATTCTCTGCCATTGCAATGAGTAGCAGGAAGAGGGTGAGAAGATGAGCAAGGTCCCCGTCCTGCCTTGCTATACACCAAACAATAATAAAAGGCAAACAATGCAAACATGGCGGAATAACAGTGGTTACGATCGTGGTATCCAACACCGGGAAGGAGCTTTCAGCTGCAGTAGTAAGCCACAGTTAGCTATGGCAATGTAAATCAACTTCCTTCCGGGGCCTCGGTAACACGATGACGTCAACGTGCCGCTTATCGACCGCTGGGCGCCAGCAATACATGCTTTCACTGTCATCTCGCCGTATCCTTTTTCGCATATTTGGTCCACGCTACCGGTCCGATATGTGTCCGTTCGTCAAAAACCAATTCGGACAAATTTAAGCGGAATCAAAAGGCCGGAATCCCGAGGCTGGTCCTCAACCCTTCATCCGTCTATGACGAAACTACTAGAGACCCCACTTCGAACGTCGTGAGAAACATTATTGCGATTGTTTTTGCTTTCTGGAAATCCCTGATACTCGAAACCTGCTCGGTTGGCCGTTTGCAAATACCGTTAACCTGCTCTGCTTGACCAGCGTCGAGAGCGGGACCCTAGAGTGTGCTAGTGCAATTATCTTTCCCGGCTTGTTGGCAAGCTTTTACGGATACGATGATGCAGGATGCAGGATCAGAATGCAAACATGGGGGAGGGGGTAAGGGGGAGGGGGGGCGCTTCCAGCGAGGTACGAAGAAGCCTAAACCTAATACCCCTGCTCTCGCTTCTCCTTTCTCCTCTACACCCCTGCTGGATTTATGAGTTAAGCCTTACGTTGTGTCGCAGAAAGCCAATCGCTGGATCATGCTGGTGTGACTTAACCAAAATAGCTCTTCGTTCTTCGTATGCAGGACATTGTAGAGGCACTCGAGAAGCATGTACATGCTGTAACTTTATTAAAAACGTGTGTTAGTATGTGTGTGAGTGTGTGTGTGTGTGTGTAAGAGAGGGAGAGAGCAAGAGAGAGAGAGAGAGAGAGAGAGAGAGACCAATATGTTTGCCAATAATTATTCGCGTGCTTCAATCGTAAGGCACGACTAAGGAGAAGGTGATGATGAGGATGATGATGTTGATGCTAAAAGTATACATCCCATGATAGTGTCTGGTAGCAAGAGAGGTAGTGCGAACGAATAGAAGAAAAGAGAAAAGAGAAAGAAAACCCATGGTATTCAATCAAACTCAAACTTTGATAAACAACGCCGCACCGTGGGAGGACGAATAATAAACGGGAAAAGAGAACGGATGCAAAAACCGTGTTGAAGTGCGCGTTGATAGTCTGGCACAACAAACAAAGTGTAACTATTTAGCATAGCCTAGGCGATGAAGGTATCGATGCATGTAAGCAACCAAACAAAATAACTAATCTTACCTTTATTCCCCCTTTTTGCAACAGCTGAAAACAACTAGGGAACTGTTGCAAACCGTTCCGGCGGTAAGCACAGATAAGAGCGCAGGTGTGGGGCGTAGCATCGGAGATGGTTAATAAATAAAACAACACCGCGCATTATGCGGATGCGGCTGTGAACTGGCCAGTCGACAAGCAGTTATTTCAAGAAACAAAAATACAAATAAATTAGAGTAAACAACAACAAAGAGTAACGGATGAAACAAAACAGGAGGAGGAGAAACAAACACGCAAGCAGATATCCTAAGAAATCAATGTAACAAAACACTACATAACAAAACAAAAGAAAGAAAGAAACCGAACAAGCCAAGAAACAAACAAGCGAGCATAAAAAAGAAACAAACTTCACCAGCATAAAAAACCACCCTCCTTGCCCATTCTATCCTTAATCTTACTAATCGGATTCGAAGCATAAACAAACCCCGTAGCACCGGTTGTTTATGGGGGGAGGTAAGGTAAGTGCAGGGAGAAATCTTGTAGAGATGGAGAAAGTAGTAGTACCACGTGCAACTGTGTCTGTCTAGAAAAACCCGATCGTGTGTCTACATTTACAAGGAAAGGACAAGAGCGCACTGTCTATAGGTACCACTAGAGGCGGCACGCTACCTGGTGTAATGATAGCAGGATTAGAACCCTGTGTTGCCGAGAACGCGATCACAAATGCAAAACGAACGCAAACTAGTAGGCAAGGGAAGCGTTTGGGAAACAAGACCGTATAGAACATCTAAGCAAAGCACTTTGGGTAAACGAAAGATGATCATGGTAATGGCATAGCATCACACATTGGCAAAGCAACCTATACACGCTACACAAAATAAACACAAACACTTACACACAGGAACACATTCGCTAGCAAGGATGGTAGCAATGCTGGAGGCCACTGGTGCACGATGAGACATGGAATGGGCTAGGCGAAAGGCTGAAGAAGCTGTAAAACTAGATAAAATGGGAATGTAAAGAACCACAACAAATACCAATCGTATCGTATCGTGTAAAAGCGGCTACAGCGAAGAACGGAAATCGTGTACGTCTTTAGGCAGGAAACAATTCGTGAATGAATAAAACGGAAATAAAAGTGAATAAAAAAATAAATAAATAAAATCGTTCTCTTTGACTGTGTTTCCACACGTTCGAATATTAGGTTCCCCTTGGGGAAACGGTTAATGATTGTATTGATTTATTGCACTCAGGTTGGTATCATTCTTGAGGTCTCTGAGGTTTTGATCATTGCTTGCCCATCCACTGGCGCATCGTATCGAAGGATAGCTTCAGTCCGATTCGCAGCCATCGAATGGTATGCTCGAGGAACAACAGCGTGTAGTACCGAAGGTAAAAGTATTCGCGCGATTCAAGAAAGACTCCAAACCAGAAGTAAGCTCCACGGGCAAAGCGAATCGTGAGCTTCCAGGTAGCTAGCAAGGCCGCAGTGGTCAACTCGTACTCGCGCGAGTTCTTCACCATCCAGTATCCGGTGACCATGTTCGCTGGGAGGTTTCTTAGAGTACGCAACGCGTCATGTACCGTCAACCCTTGCCGGCAGCTACGTAACGTCTCGGTCCAATGTACCTTACGGAGCGTTTCAAGTAGACTAATACGCTTACCAACTGGTAGTTGGGCCTGCTGCTGTGGGTCAGCCTGGGTAAGAACATTCTTTTCATCGATGGAGCTCCTGGAGGAAGACTTTGAAAGAGGCTCGCCACGGAGGTAAAGAAGCGATCGGCTCTGGTATAGTGGACGCCGATGAAAGTCCACACACTTGTAGCTCTCAAGCAGCGACATATGTTTCAATAGCAGCCGGGGTGTTGAGCTGTGGATGAGCGATGAACCGGAATGATAGCTTGCGTTGGCCAAGGGATGCAAATTGAGTAACATGGCCGACAGCTAGGATGAAGCAGTTATGTTGATAATTGCGAATCGTTGAATCCGGGATCAGAAAGATTGCAAAGGTTGGCACTGTTTGCCGTACACTGAAATTCGCGGTAGACGGGAATTTTAATTCTCTGACATGACTTCTAGAAATCAAAGGTATGTTGATCTTGTGTAGTTTTGGGATACTAAATAAATGGTACGTTTGGTGAACTTTAATCGTTGCCATGGTATCATAAAATGATGCGTTTTGGTTTCGATTTTCCACTATCTTCAAAACTGGTCGCATCCAAGGAACCGGAACCGGATTTACCGGAACCACAAACCTATATTTTCATCTTTTATTCAGTCGTTGATAAATAGTAATAGAGCCCGATAAATAAGTAAGTATTGTAGGATGCAAACGCTCGTGTCGACAACTAAGTAAGTATCATAGGATTGTTGTTTTGGGTTACTATTTAAGCTCGCACCGTAATTTCATTTATCATTTGTATTTTGTTATCTTTCTTTTGGTATGTAATTCTTCTCGTTTCTAGTGTAGATTTTTGATCTATCTAAATGTACATCCCTTTTCTTAAGAACCATTACCGATTCATATTGCCCAGTAGCAATGCACATTAGGAAATACGCTGATCAGATGGAGGCGCCCTTGGTACAACCGATGGAGACGCCCTGTGCAGAACCGATGGAGGCGCGCTGGGTAGAACCGATGGAGGCGCCCGGTATTCCACTAAAAACACAGTAAGTCGATCATGCTTTTCTCTGAAAGAATTTATTGTTTATAATTCGCGCTTACAAACTATCATTAAATCAATTAGAACTCGATCCCAAGATCGACCTATCGAACCACTCACACTGCCAGTTACTATGCGATGTACATTTTTACCTCGTTCTGTTTTACTACCGTACGCAGATTGACTTGTTGTCTACAACGAAGCCCTCTCGCTACCAGTTCATTAAGCTACCGAATACCAACTGATACTGGTAGTTTGCAGTCCACAATTGGTCGTACCAAATGTCAGGCTTTCATGCGCCACTCGTCGTCTTATATCTTCTTAAACGCTAATCATCTCAAGCCTTACCCGAAAAATATACTTTTTGTTTTTTTTTCACTCTTTTTTCGCGATTTTTCATCTTACATCTCACGTTTCTAAGCCGAAGCCAACAAGAACGCTAAGCTTTACCATTGATGACTGCTGACCCTTCTTCGTTTTCTTCTCCGTTTAACTAAATCGTTTCTTAAAACGCAATTTTAAAATAAAAACAATTCAATCGTCGGCTCCTTGATCTTTTCTTCTACAGTAGCCTACTATGGTGGGGAACATGTTGGAAAGAAATCTATTTGCTGATCGCGTGCCACGTCGCTTCCCGTATAATATTCCGCTACTTCACTGCATGCCGAATCGCGGATATGTAATAGCTCGACTTAGAAAGCTACTAGCAGGCGACTACATGCCTAGTACTGTACATGACCCTTTCCCCCCTCTAACGATCCTAATAAGCTTCCCGCTCGTCTCTAAACAGCGTTCTATCACATTGCAGGCGCTTTCGCCGGCATGGTCACTGTTCCGATCTTCGTCCGGGCCGGGTATACACTCCGGATATTTAGTGAGTAACGAAATGATATCGGGCTCGCTTTTTTCCTCGTACACTCTGTTCTTCGATTTACGGCATGCCATTAATATTGTAACTTTGGGTGAAGAGCGTATCTCAACGCGAAAATTGAACAGTCCAGCCAGAAGAAAGCATTAGCGGCAAAGGTTTTAATCATGTGATGTTCACAACGAATGCGACGGTAGCATACTGAGAAACAAGAAGAGAGCACGTGAACATGATATCCAGCGTCAGCCACGGAAGCACCAACTACTTTATCCGATGAAAGTACACAGGTAAGTGCAAGAGGATAGGTGTATCGGCGCCATGGGCAAACCATGAGTGACACACGAACGCCTAATGTTGCTGCTGCTGGTTGCCATGTGCATCATCATCGATTGAACCGGATCCCCCACTGCCAGCGCTGCTTCCAGCCGTACCACCGCGTACGGCAGCTGCATACGTTGTGGCACCCGGCGCTGGTGTCACTGTGGGCACCCCAATCGGAACGGATTCTGTAATTGAAAAGGGCGGTTAAAGAAAACCATAATCGTCTGGCAGGCTCATCGGGATTCTTCATTACCTGCTCTAGGTGGATTCGGTGGTGGTTCGATGGTTCTGAGATCATGTTTCTTGACGAGTAGACATTCGCCTCCTTCGACCGGGAGCTGATAAACGTACAGATAACCATCCTGGGAAGCCACCAGCATGCTACGAGGAAAAGAAATATCAGAGCTGTTAAGTCTGTCATGGATTTCTATGCTCAGAAATGGCAGCATGGCTATTGCTACCTACCGTAATGCCTTTTGAATCGTGGTTATGACACAGGAATGTCTTAGACCGGCCACGGGTAGCAACGCCGAAGCGAATGCGCGCCCTTGCGTAAACACATCCGTCACCTGGGACGGTAGCGCCATCGGTAGATAGCTCGATACCGCCTTACTAATGTAGCCCATCCAGTGATCCTTGCCACCTTGCTCATCGCTGCTCTCCGGTGAGCTGCGCTCGAGTTTGAAGATATGCACCGTTTCCGTGTTCGAGCTGCAGCACAGATACTTCGAGCAGATGCTGAACGCTAGCGAAGCTATCGATACGCAGCGCTTAACGCCACGTCGAAACTCGAACAGCTTCGTACCATCGCTCACCGAGAACACCCGTATGACCGTGCCCTTCTCGCTGGCCGTCGCAATCTCCGTGCCGATCTGACTGAACGCAATCGCTGCTAGCGGGGAGTCGTGTGCCGGAATCATGATTTTAGCATGTAGGTTGACCGCATCGAAAATCTGCACCTCACCGACGGTCGCACTGCCCGGGTAGGCCAGATAGCAGTGGTCCGAGTCAGAAGCGAGCGCACATAGACCGGTCTTGTTGGGCGGCGTGTCCCGTATCGTATGTACGACCTTCATATCACGTATGTTGTGTATATATAGACTCTCTTCGAGGCAAACGACCAGTCGCGAACGGTTTAGCTTCACCGCGAGGATTGTGTTCGAGTACGAGTAGTTGCATATTTCCGTTCCCTTCTTAAAATGGCAAACCTGTGGGAATGAGATGAAAATTGAAGATTAAACTGCGAACATATCCACCAGGGGTTTGTGCCACAAACCTTAAGCTTCCTAGGAGCATTCAGTGAAACAACGGCCACGAGTGAGCTGCTAAACAACCGCTCCACCAGACAGATGTCCTCGCCATAACTGCTATAGATTTGATCCAAGCTCGAGTCAACCGAATTCAGCGAAAACAAACTGTACCCGTTCTTCGAACCAACCGCAAGCGATCTGTCGGAGAAAAGGGAAACCCTAGTGAGTCATCCAAGTCCGGCCATGACACGGTCGAGCATACGCACGAGCAATCTTGATTGAAGTTGACGAAAAACCCTCCGGCATCAATGTCGGTTCTGGCCAGGAGGCTCATGACGAATCACAGCAATAATCCTGCACGTTCCGCTGTGTCACGGTGGCAGGAAAGAATATAAGAACATTAGCAGGAATCCGTCCATTCGCAGCCGAAGCGTGCGATGCTTACCGGTCTTCCCACAAACTGCCTTTAAACTGCCTTGTTTATAGCAGCGATACGGTAACTGGAATAACAAAGTTGAAGATTCGTGTACAAACTGGACAGCGTGTCCCACGACGAAAACAACCGTACGTTTCAAGGCCACGGAAACACTTCACACCGCGCGACGCAGGTGGTGAATGGCGAAGCGTGGCGCTCTGTTATTATCGCTAATCGCCCCGTTAGTCCAACAACGGAAGTTTGAAGCGGCTAGGATGCTGGTGAGACAGCTGATGCAACCCTTTCGATTTCCGTACCAATCCAAGCAAACAATGGGAGTTTTCGTCGTTGTCGTCTTCGCGGCCGCCGCCTTCTGTGTCAAAGCCTGTGTCGTCGTACGAGTTGCGTGTCAGCGCGGGTGCCGCCTGCTGGGTTTTGCTGTTGTTGGTCGATCCTCGACGCCCAGCACCGTTTAACCTTGAATGGGGTGGCACAACTTCGGGGAAGGTGTACGCGCTGTTAACCGCAGGGGGCGCAAGCAGTTCCTTCAACGGGGAATACTTGTTGAGGTGGGAAGCTGTGCAGCAGCCGTTCTGAAGCGGGGGAGCAGGGGAGTCTTATGGTTTCTCTTCCACGCGCGACCGATAAGGAACAAAAGCGAGGTGTACACACCTTCACCCGGATTCGGCGGGGGACACAAAGGCCGTTGCAAACTCACTCACACGCGCACCTAGTTTTATGATTTTGCACGAAGAGTGCTGCTACAGAATGGTTTCAGCAGCAACAACAAAACACGCGGTGGAAAGGGAACCAATAGTCACGGAAACACACACAGGCAGAAGCACAACGCCGTTGTTGTTGGAGGACTTTTGCTTTTGCGTTTGTTTTCCTCGAGGTTTTTTCTTTTGCGCTGTTCCTTTCTGCTGAGCTGTTTTTATCGCTGTCGTGTGTTGCGCGGAGAGCGAGGAACTGTTGAACGAAGAAGAAGCTGGTTCTAGCTGGCTAGCTGATAATGAAGATGTCTCTGATGAAAACACACGGCAGCTCACTCTGATCTGGTGGGAAAACTTGGGAGAAAACTTTGGATTTTCGCAAACGTTTCCGAGGTTTTGGACGAAGTTCTTGCAGCAGCTGAGCCGTTCGTGTTTGTGGGTGTGTGCGTGTGTGTGTCAAGCAATACTCGAGCATAAGCATTCCACACACCGATTGCGGTGCTTGCGGAACTGAACGGAACGTTTCGCCGCGTAAAGCGGCTAACACATACTGCATGCGTAACGTACGTGCGAAGCCGTGCGTACCGTACGAAAAAAAGCGAAAGTTTGTAAAATGATTGTTTGCATAGTGAGCATCGAATCATGTAATTAATAGAAATGTAATATTTTGCTTTGTTTGGTTTGGGCAATGCGTTCAAAGCTAAACACGGTCATGCGGTTCCATGCGCTGCGCAACCGGTGTGTGGAAAGCTTATTCCAGCAGTAGGCGACGCTTGTTTTGATTTTGTTCGCGCGGATTCGGAGGAAGCAAAAATCGGGAATTGTTAAAAATTAGATGAAAAGAAGTATTAAACCAGTAATTCAATGAAACCGTGAATATGCAGCGGGAAGAGAAACAGTTTGAAATGCTGCTGGAGGCCGTGCAGAATCGGCTGAACGATTTGATACACGCTATTGGAGGGATGACCAACCGTTTGGAAACCGAGTATGAAACGCTGAACTGGCCTACGTTTCTGGATAACTACGCGCTCATCTCGGGCCATGTAAGTTGTGGAGGAATCGCTGTACCGTGTATTAGCCAACTTATTCGCTTCCTTTATCCACAGGTGACGGGTTTGATGAAAATTCTGAGCTCGGAAATCGGAACCCCACTACGGAATCTCACCGTGCTGCCGCTGATGCTCACACAAGAGCGTGATGAAGCCTTGTCCCAGCTAACCGATGGACGGGTGGCGATGTTCTCACACGATCTCGCACCAGATTATTTGCGAACCAAGCCCGATCCCGGCGCAGAAACGCGGCTTGCAATACACGAAACCAAGGCAAACAATCTTACCACCGAAGCCGGCATTAAACAGGTTGCACAGTACAATAAGGTCATCTCGCACGTCTGGGATATCCTGAACAAGGCGAAAGAGGACTGGGAAAATGAGTCTTCCACCAGACCAGGCATCCAGCAGACTAGCTCGATGGCTGACACTCAGGCGCTGGTGGCTGCCGTGGGTCTCGGTAACGGATTGACCGTTCCCGTGGTGCCCAACGCCGGTGTCATACCACCTGCAATCCGGGGTCAGGGTCCTCCAATGGGCGCTATCCCGCCAGTCGGTGCCGCTCCTATGGGAAAAATTCCGTCCGGTATCAAAACTAATATTAAGGCGGCAAACCAAGTACATCCCTATCGATAAGGAACCCATCTACTCTCAACACACAGAGCATATAAAGTATACATTTTCTTCTATTTTCCATACGAAATTTCCAAATTTCCTTCCGCATTATTTCCGCGCGAAAATGCCGAAAGCCAAGTTTTTGAAACTGAAGTTTTTGATCGAACCGTATAAACCGACGCAGCTTGATGACGTTATCCTTGATGTAAACAATTCCGGGACGCGTATTTTGGTGTTTTAGCCGGCGGAGAAAGTTTTGCAGAAATTCGTACTGAAAATGATTATCGACAGCCCAAAAACCACCAGCAAGACGACGCTGCTGAAGCTGATGCTGCTGCGGGCATGGAAGGAACGTTGGACGGACTGCCAGTGGGGCATCAACGTGAAAACGGTAAGCAACTTTCACCTAAGCATCATCGCCCTGAACTGCGCGTTCGAACTCTTCAAGCAACTGCAGCTGCTTCATCGTAAGCTGCTGTGGTACCCGCACCTGTATCGTGAGGAAATGATCTCCAACATCCTGGCGTTGCATGTCCTTTAATCCCTTGCCTCGCAAGCGCAGCTCCGTGCCACTCTGTGTTCCCGGATCGAGATGCACGTTGAAAATCCCGTCAACTCCGCGCACGGAAAGATCTCCTCCACGAATGGCCTTCAGCATCGAGACACACTCGGTGCTATAGATATGCAGTCCATTCCAGCGGAAGTGACTGGCATCGGGTACGTGCAGTATGAGCGTCACCTGCCGCTGCATCCCAGGGACACGCACCTTCAGGCGGTCCTTGTGTCGCGACAGCTTCGGAATGCTGACCACCAGTTGATGGTCTTTTACGAT
>NC_064875.1:48252041-48257041 GCF_943734745.1 Anopheles darlingi
TTCTGTGCTCATCTGGAACTACGGGGCTCGCGAAGGGTGTGTCCCTGTCGCATTCCGCTTGCATCGACCGGATAACTCGAGTATTCGAGGCCTACGTCACCGATCGGATCTTATGCTTTAGTTCGCTCTATTGGGTCACTGGCTTCGGGACGTTGCTGGCCGGTACAATGTGCGGGGCAACGCGTATCATCACCCGCGAACCTTGGAGTACGGGCTTAACGTTGGACCTTATTGAGCGGTACCGCGTCACAATTCTGTTCCTTCCTCCACCTCATCTGACGCAGATGCTTGTTAACGAGACGATCGGTATGGCCGATTTTTCTAGCATTCGCCAACTGTTGACGAGTGGTGGGCCGCTGCCGGATGAGATAAAGTGTTCGATGGAGCGCTATCTAACACATCCGGAAGCTGCAGTGTTACCGTGTTTTGGATTGACGGAATTCTGTGGTGTAAGTATGGGCACCGGGAGACGCTACAAACCGGATTCCGTTGGTGAGGTGATTCCGTGCGTGGAAGCAAAGATCATTAGTGAGGATGGCATACCGCTCGATTGTGACCAGGAGGGCGAATTACTGCTGCGGAGCGATATCATGTTTCTCGGTTATTACAACAACCCGATTGCTACGAGCGAAGTACTGGATGGCGACGGTTGGCTGCGAACCGGTGACATTGCCCGGTACGACGCTGATGGAATGTTTTACATTGTGGGTCGCAAAAAGGAGATCATAAAGTATGGCGGATATCAGGTGTCTCCTCTTGAGTTGGAACAAACGATCTTACGATTGTTTGGCGATGGTGTTGGATCGCTCACCCGTGCCCTGCGGCTAGTGTGCGTAGCTGGTGTACACGAGCGGGGTAACGATCTGCCAATCACACTGGCCGTACGCCTACCGGGCGTGTCCATCAGCGAGCAGGAGATAGTGGATGGTGTGGCGGATGTGGTAGCCGACTATAAGCGCCTTCGTGGTGGAGTGTTTTTCGTCGACAACTTACCACTGACGTCATCTGGGAAGATTGCGCGTAAACGATGCCGTGATTTAGCGGTACAACTGTACAAAGAACGGGAACAAGGTGCAGCAAAAGAGGTGATTGAATGAGTGACCCGCCACACCTGCTGCTAAATTATGCTACTAACTAACGGTTTCTGCACTTATAAGATCTTTGAATAAAACAGACGTTTCTCCTTCTTTTGCACGGTATTGGTTTTATGTTGTCGATCTGCTTTCGGAGTGCGAAACTACTTGTTGTTCCTTAATGGTATGGAATTTAAACTATTAAACTCGCTGTCATAATGACATTATTCTAGAGGTGTGAAAGGCAAAATGAAACATTTTTGTCAATAGTATGAAAGACTTCACCAATTTATTTCTAAATAATATATCGTTTCTAAAATCAAACCATTTTCTCTCCCTATTCCAACAGACTTTACGATCTTTCGGCGACTACCGGACGTCAGTTTGCAATGTCCGATGTATGCCTACTTCGGAACATACAGTTGCGCAAGGATAGTATAAAGTTATAAAGCGTGTTTTTTTTTTAAATATACACATTCGCTATACGGAAGTGTTGTACTGCCACTTCCCTCAATGAAGCAAACCACCTTATACTAATGTGCTAAACGGAAGCTCTGGTGACTGGCCCGGCTACTGCCGCTACTATCCGAACTGATCACACTGATGGTTTCCCCGATTTGTAGCCTTCCCATCATATGACCAAGATCGGGACTCGTGCCAAGGGAATCGAACGAACGCATCTGCAGCTCTTGGTTAACGGCGGTCGCTTCTTCATGTAATCGTCTACGGTACCGCCACCAACCGACACCGAACGCAGTGATGACGATGGCAATGGAACCAATAACCATGCCACTGATCGAAGCCGCCGACAGCGTAGAGCGACTTTCGCCCTCCTGTGTAGTGTTGTCCTGAGTGTCCACCAGCTCCACGGTCGCAATGTGTTCCGTCGGATGGCCTTCGATTTTACCAGCACAAATCCATTCGCCAACGTCATTCTCCTGCACGCTAGCGATCACTAGCGAACAGGAACCCTTAGCCAGATCATGATTAGGATTAGTGTAGTATCGCTCCAGAATTGGCCGCTCGTTGGTTACGTTTTCATTTAAACTGAATGCTTCGCCCGTTGGCGTCACGAAGCGACAGTACTGCAGCGGAGTTCCTTTCGGGATAGAATCACAGCCTAGCAGGGCCGAAAACCCTGTTCGCACTTCGACCTTATTGGCCACACTGATCATCTGCGACGCGGAGATGCGAACTGTAAACGTCGTCGACACTTCCACTGCCGATATGCGTCCATTGCCGGCGTAACAGTGCCATAGGCCGGCATGTTCGAGATCGGAGATCGATTCAAGCGTGATCCCGCAGTCACCCATCGCCAGTGAAATCCCGCTGTACCAATGGCCTGTGTTACCTTCCGGGGCAAGGGCTTCCGACAGTGAGTAGAACTGTCCATGTGGCCCTCGGAACCAGCAGTAATCGATTGGTTTGTTCACGTTGCACTGAAGCATTGTGAGCGTTCCGTTCTGTGCCGTAACCGTTGCCTCCCGTTCGATGATCGCTATCGGAAGGACAGTGTCCGAGTTGTCTAGTATGGCACCGGAGACCTTCGTTAGTTCCGCATCGCCGTAACCAAGCACACACTTCCAGAGACCCTTATCCAGACCGTCCGGTTCGTGAATTTCCAAACCACACTCGTTCCGCTCGAAACCGGCACCGGTGTAACCGTACCGTGTGGTACCGAGTCCGGGCATCACATTCAAGCCCAGGTTGTCCGCCAGCCGGATAAAGCGACAGAATTTCAGCATCAACCGAGTATAACGCAGATGGCAGGAAAGTACGTGGTAATCCGGTTCCTTGTGCACCGATGGAACTATCTGTTCCTCTGTAAAAAAAAAACGCGAGGAACGAAACCACATTCATCCTTATTTATGATGCACATTGCACTCGTAGAGGTAGCTATTAGTATAATGGAATAGATAAATACTACTCTCGGCCGGCGTACATTAATAGTGGCCTAGTGAACGGTCTGACTAAATACGATAACTTTCCTATATGTAGGGCATATGTATCGACATACATGAACTTGATGGAGACAAAGAGTTTTGGAATAAATGACAGAAAGAGTATCCGACGAAATCAGCTATAGCCAGAGTTGATAAGCCAACCATTGAGTGGGGGTGTTAATCGTAATCCAGCTGTTACACCGACTTGTGCGCCTTGAACAATAGACGGGCGAACGACGCCTTGATGGGACAAAACTGGAATCTTATCAGAATTCCCTCCTTCCCCCCAGACACCAATAGAATGGCCCAAAGTCCAACAGCCTGTTACACCTACCTTTGTTCTCGATGTGTATTCCATACGAAATTTCACGCATCTGGCCCTGGACTCCAGCCACAACACGCCACATACCGGCACCGGTCGGATCGGTTTCCTTCAGCGGAACGGAGCACCGTTCATGCATGGGAACATTTAATCCCTCGCTGGCACCATCTAAGCGTTCCACATAGCAATATTCCGTCCGATGGGGGCTTATGTCTTCCAGCGAGCCGACACTTCCATCACTCACCTCTGGTAAGACAGGTCGCTCGATCACGTCCACCATCGTAACGCCCCGGATCCGCTCCTGTCCTCGCACTAATGTCAACCGCCAAAATCCGGCGTCACGCTGCTGTATAGGACTAACGCGAATGCCACACTCATTCCCGTTCACATACGGATCATTGATGACGGTTGCGTTGTTCTCTGCATCGGGCAGCAGCTGCATGCGTTGTTCTTCGCCATGCACATCGATATCCTTTGCTGAACCGGGTTCACGGTAGAGACAGCGATCGCCGGTCTGCATCGCTACCAGTAGCCGTAGATGGATCAACTCACCTTCAGCCACGGTAACACTTGATGGATAGGTGTATCCATGGCGAATCTCGAAGCTGGTCAGCAGGTTCTCTGCTCCTCTGACCTGGGACACACCGTAACACCAGGAGAGCGACAGTGTCAGGACGATTTTAAAGGCACGTTCCTGCACCCAACGCACCATCCTTGCACTTCAGTCAGTCGATGGCTTAAGCTAACTGAGGGCGTCGATTGGGATCGTTCAATGTAAGGTTCCATTTTGCGTTATCGATAATGGTCAACGGTATACGAAAATCTATTAGTCATGGCGTGACTTCGGTAGAGGTGATAAAATCATTTAAAACAATCAATTCGATCGAGACATTGCATTTCTCGATGATTGTGATTATCGAGGTGCGCTACCTGTTGCTGTTGGTGGAAAGAAAAGGTAAAAAATGAACATCATCAACGGTAAGTATTTTAGTAGTTCCATGTATATTATATCAAATCAAAACGCTTTCTGCTGCCCTTCTTCCGCTCTTGCTCTGGTTTTTCGTATCTTTACTTCACAAGACCTCATCCCATAGTGTCCTCAAACGGTGTACATACAAAATGAAGGCTAGTAAACTTTTGTTTGCATTTTATCCTCAATTCAACAACCTGTCAGCAGTTTGATGAATTAGTGAAACGAAGCAAAATGTGTAACACATTTGCCCTAATAACCTAAACAATCTAATCAATGCTAATCATCCGAGATGAAATTAACCTCTTTTGAACGTTACTTTTTCATCTCACTAGTGTCATTACCACCGGAAGCCTACGCAAAACCAGTTCAGCTGCGACAGAGAGGCGGTCGAACCGCCCATCGACGGCTACCCATCGGCTCTGGCCGGTTCTGTGCAGTTTGTTTACTCTTCCTGGCATTCGCAACATTGATCAAAGCAACCAATGGTTCAGTATATTCGATGTTAGTTTAAAGTAGCAGCATATGTGTTCATTGTGCGTCTCCTTGTTTTCTTTGTGTTACTGTGTCTGCTGTGTGGTTGTGCGTGTGTTTTCGTTTCCTTTTGTATTGTTGGTTACTGCGCGCATTGTTTCGCTGGCAACATTAGATTTCTTTTAACAGACACACATGTATACACAAATATTAGGATA
>NC_064875.1:48262041-48294541 GCF_943734745.1 Anopheles darlingi
CGAGGTCGACGCGGCGGCGGCAGCATTGATCGAGGAACGGTTTCGTGGTGCCTAGTCTTGCCTTGTGCGACATAAATCAAATGCGCTCCAAATAAGTCTTAACGTGCGACTTGCCGGTCGTAACGGTATTACACCATTCCTTTGGAATCACTTCATTCGTTTTTTTTTACCTTTTGTGTCAAGCGCTTATCACGAATTGATTTTTATTACTTTGTATACCACGTTTCCAATTCCCGATAGAGACTTGGTGGCACCAAAAAGGAACAAACCGCCCAAAATATCATCCAAATCAAACATCATCATGTTCTCGGTTCTCTACGGACGCGCTAACAATATCAAACCAATTCTACGCTCCCCGCAGGGCTATAAGAAACACAAACGGAGCATGTGTGTTTCCAGCGAAAGACCATCCCCGTCGGTTAGGTGATGGGTAGCACCAAAAACATACTGAAAACATCTGTCAACACAGACGCGCCGAAGAACAGGGACCAACGCTGAAAAGCGCAATCGATGGTCACACGATCAGATAAACATTGCCGTGCGTTGGTGGACAACCGCCGCCGCCGCCGCTGAAGTTGTTGAAGTTCGTGGTTCGAGCTACCAGAACACGATAAAAAAGGAAGCGAGGCGTGCGCGAGGGAAGTCTGACGTGCTGTGTCGATAAAAATCAATCACTGCTAAGAGTGGGTGGTGATAGGAACATGCTGTTGATGGTGTTGTTATCAACTTCATCGACGTTCTTTGCTATCGCTTGGGGAAACAGACAGACGATGACACTGTTACATATGTGCCTATTGAGCTGATCAATGGATAGCAAGCGATAGTGCATTACTGCTGGAACACATACGTACAATGTATGCGGTTATGATACCGAATGAGTGCGTTACATGCCCATTGCACCTGTTGCTGTTACGCAGGGATTGCGCGTAAAACTAATGATTACATCAGGCCAGTTTTTTGTATCATATAAGTTCTATTCTTTCGATATTTTCTAGTAATTCATTAACACTAATGGATGGGGAAGATGTACTAGAGCAAAAGGTCCCAATAGAGATACAATTTTCTATCTTTTACGACTACCTTGCACACGATGCCATGCGATACCGTGTTGAAAATGAAAAATTAGTATACCATTTTGGGCAGAACAGCTGCACGAACCTATATTCCTAGGACCTACTTTCATGCCGAGCCATGATCGAGCAGCGAAGGCGTGGTTGGGGCATCACATTTGGGAAATTATAGGGTCATAAGCGAAAGTCATAGCATTAGATAATGGAATCATCATTGATCTTGTTCGCAAGTGCCAATCGTCACGCAAGCACCAACCCCCTATATCAAGCGACTTCTCTTCTCGCGGCGCTTGGGTGAAGTGCCGCAGCCATATCTCGCCCAATCTGCAAGCATGCCCGGGAAAAGGGGAATGATTTTGGAACAATTTCTGTACGCACTCGGTAGCTCTCGCAAGCGAAATGGTGACCGTCATCCGCAGTGCGTAAAAAACACATTAAAATCTTTATCACTTAAGCAATGTCGTGCAGAAACAAACGGCACCGGCTGCTAATCGGTTGCCGTGGCGAATAGGCTTGAACAACGGAGTTTCATCAAACCGAGGCGGCAGCCACTTGGCTGATAGGCGGTAGCGGGCCACCCCAACGGCACACACGGCATCGATATCAGTACGAAATGGTTAAAAAAAAGTGCATTCCTCCGTGGCCACCAACGAGGCTGGGGCTGCTGCTCGCGAGGGAAGGCGATTATCAACGCCACCAAGCACGATGATGTGGTGGTGATGTCATAATGGGGCCATCGTCGCCAGCGAACGAACAGCGCCCAGTCATTCTCTCTCCTCAGAATGAGAGAGCCCAGAGACGCCGAACGGCAAAAGCGGACCCCGGTACCTCGCCGGGATCTGTGGCGGCCTACGGCGACCTTCGTGTGATCGAAGCAATGATTCAATTTGTCTAAATTAGCCTGGCCATCGGGTCACGAAGTATCCGTATACAGGCACGCCCAGCGCCTCTCCAGAGGGTTAATTGGGAATATGGGACGTGACTTGGGTGTGTGTGCGTGTCTCTCTCTGAAGTGCGCACTTTGGCGATAAAAACCGTTTATAAAGCGTGATAAAAACTCTTTTTAGCGCCAATCAAGGGGCAACAATATATCGCGCTCACAATCGCTGTGTGCAAACGAGTTCTAAAAGAATTACTAACATCATGCTAATAGATGAGAATACTAAGGTGATAAGCAATGCCAATAACAAGATGCCCGCAGCGTATATGACTCATTCGCCATTCACATTCACTAATACAAAACCCCTCTGCATGCACAGTACACAGTTTTTATGAATGAAATTCTCTATTGAATGTAAAATTCCTGCTGCAACAACCGGGGCATGGGTATGTAGACTCATTTTATCATGCAAACATACGGCTACTCCTTGCGCACAAGAAGTGATGATCAACCCTCCTACTCCTCCGATCTGCTAGCACTGACTCAGATGCGCTCGGCTCGAAGTGCAAATAAAAACCACTTGGGCGCCAGTAATTTCCGTTCCGTCTGACGTGCACACGACTCTGGGGACAGTCGGTTGCGTACGGTTGGGTTAAGAACAATTGAGAGTTGCGCTGCAGCCAGAAGGCGTTGCAGATGGTAGCGTACCGCATGCGACCGGCATGCGTTGCAGCATCTCCTCTACATGTGTTTCTTGCAATTTGGCTTCCGCTTTGGTTCACCATTCGGAGCCGGATGTGAAATTGGCAATTTGCTACCACAAATGTAACTCCATGATCTTCTCCTTCTGCGGCTATGGTGAAAGGGGCGAGAGCGAGATTCGAGAAATAGAACATACTGCCTTACCTTTGCCTCAGTAGCGATCGTGTAATGTGAGAAATTAAGCTGAAGAGAAGACCCCCCGTTGATGCTGCCGATCAGACAATTAATCTGATTTTAAGCGATGATGTTCTTGGGAAATTCGTGATCACCTCTTCCTGACTACCCTTTCCCGTAGCATACTAACATTTCCCCCCGGTCTAGTGAGTCCGCGAAAATCTGCCCATCAATTGATCTTGCCGCTTCTAATGTTGTCATTAGTTTTTTGGCCTTCCCATTCACTCGACATGCCCTCTTCCCCGGGCTTGCCGGACAAAAAAACCCGGACGAAACGAACCCATACGGTGCACAATAGTGGCACAGCAACAATCCTCCCTCCTGCTCTTCCATGATGGATGGCAGCACCAACGAGCAACGGTAGATCGTCGCTTCGGTTTCGCTGTGGTTTTTACTTTTTACTTATGCTTGACCAACCCGCGCCCTATACTCTCATTCGCTGCTGCTACCGGCGCACCCACACGCTCGCGCTGTTTTTGCCCGCCAGCACCGAGCACGGGGGACGCGCGAGAGAAATGCGTGCGGGTGGGAGGCTCATCTTCCTCCTATCCTCTATGCTGCCACTGACCGGCGGCTACCCGGCAGCACGGAAATAACGGAGGCAATTCATCTGGGATGGCTGCCCGGCTGGCCTACGCAAATATTGCACACACACACCCCAGGGGCAGGGTGTCGACTTTTTTTTTTTATTCCAGATTCTCTTTCGTTGATTTCGCGGAGGGCGTAGAGATCGCGCCCCACCCACCCGATTACAGGAACACACTTTGATGATCGCCAGCAGCCCGATATTTATCGGTACCGCTGATCATCTTCATTAGCGTGCTTAGTAGGCCGTCCACCGTCTCCGTCGTAGCAACGACTCTACGATACAGAAAAAGGGTTGGAGCGGCCCCATTGGTGGCAGATGGCGGTAACCAGGGTGATGATGATGTGTAAAGTAACCAAACACAATCGGACCGATTGTGTCTGCTGAACGAGAAAAAAGCAGATCGATCCAAGGAGCGAGGATCGGTGGTAGGCGCTCCTTCCGTTCTGTTGCGCTGCTGTGTTTGTTTCTCAACAGATCCGGTGGTGGTGATCTGTAGCCAATACGGTTTCCTTCCTCCGCGTTTCGGCTGCAGATGCAGCAGGCCTTGAGTTATCCATCCCGTGGAAACCGGACCAAAATGTGTTTAATGAATTGGCAACGAGTTGCTTTACGACCCGTACAATGGCTGCCGGTACTTTTGGTGGGCACCAGGAAAAGAGGAAGACGGCGGCCGAAATGTATAAACATTGAGCATCCCAGCATCACCATATTCCCAACCGTTTGTGCGTGTGTGTGGCTGGATGTATTGATTTCCCGTACTGTAAAACTCCCGGGCCCGGGAGTCTGGCGTCTCTATTCCTGGCCAATTTATGGCGGACAATTTAGTGCTTTGCGCTGGGTGACTGGTAGGGGTTACTAGGTGGGGCCGCCGGAGCTCTGGAAGTAGCAATTGATTTTCTCTGACGGCCCATTTGTTGACCGTAACAACGCGCAGCACTGCAGGCGGAGGAGTAACGGATAATGAGCCACTTAAAGTGCGAATCGGAAATGGACACGAATTTCGCGAACCTCATACTTTCGGAACGTTCGAATCTTCCGACACGCGTGTGAGGTCATGTTTGAGGCGATATCAAAGGAGCAAAGTCCAGCGCGATAGCGTAAATGGAATCTCGATCTTTTGCACCGCTTTTTTTTAGTAAGGCCACCACAATGTGGTGCGGAATGTGGTGTCGATCGTCCGCAAAAAAAAAACAACAACACAATTCCATGTTGCTCACGGTGACTATATCTCGGGAGGGGTTCGCGGCCGCGATAGGAAAACGGTTAATAATATCCGCATAACTCCTCAGAGCTCGGGCCGCGCTGTCCGTTTTCTCTGTTACATTTTCCTCTACCTGGCACATGATCCTTCATAAGCGGATAGGAATATTTTGCGTATCGTTCTAGTGCTTATCGCTCATCGTTGCTGCTGCACGTTGATCCTGGAAAGGATGGAAAATCCTTGGTTTGCCCGATATCCCGGATGAGTCTAGCCGCCGGAAATTTCCGGGTCACACCAACACACCTTAGCAAGTCGGGTCGTGTTGGTGTGCGTGGCCAGAGAGTGCGTTATGTTGCGTTCCTCCCCGGGATTGCGAAGCGGATTTTGCTTCCGGCGTCGGTTTTTCATTTTCCTCAACTGAGAAGGGAATGGGGAGGGGGTGGGGGATAGGTTAAGGTGGATGGGCGGTCTCACTCACCTAGCAGCAAGAGCTTCACCTCGCTGGCCGCACGCTCACCATCGGCCCGCAACGCGCGGTCGATGTTTTTCGATCGCTCGATGGCTTCCTTATCTCTGCTCACTGCACAACCCATTTTGATTTGGTTTTTTACACTACGAAGAAAGAGGGAAAGGTGCGGGGGGGATGGACAGCTCTGCACCAACCGCCTCCACCACACGCGGCTGGACCTACACCACCCTGCTCCTGCTGGTGCTGCTTAACGGCTGATAACACGTCGCCGTCGCCGTCGCTGTTGGCCGCGATGAACACGCACGCACGCACGCACACCGCACACGATCTTCTTTGCGGCACTCGCGATTACTTTTGCTAAGCTGGTTAGCTGGAATGCTGCTTTTCCTTCCGTTCACCACTCGATCGTAGCAGGCTCGCGATTCGGTTTTCACGCTTTTCACTGCTGCAACCGCCGCCGTGGACCTTTCGCCAGGCCTCGATTTTCTTTCTCTTTTCCGCACTGCACTTTCAGCGAAGAACGCGATGACCGTCTGGAGAGGAGAAGCAGAAGAAGAAGACGACGATGAAGGAAAACCCAGCAGACGATGCTGACGAAACTGAGGCGGAAAAATTAAAATCGCCACACTCCGGGCGCACACACACACACGCTCGCAGCGCGATTTCACTTTTCACCTTTTTCCGTTGCTCGTTTCCACCGTGGATCGGAGCGTGGAAAACCGACGTCGACGACGGTGACGCGTTTTCTTTTTCTCAATCTACACCGCCGACAAGCCGACAAACGACGGCGGGGCGTACACTTCTTTTGTCTTCTTCTTCGCTGGCCGACCGAGTGGACCGCTTTATGGTCACCACGCGGAAACGGTGCTGCGGGATTTTCGGGGAAGAGAACGGATTTTCACGTTTGGCGTTCCGGGAGGGTCAGGCACCACTTGTTGCGCGGAAGAAGCAGCGTGTCGTCCGTTAGAACAGTTGATTGTGCGTGTGAGTCACGGTGAACGAGTGAGCGAGAGGCACCTTTGGGACGGGTTTTAGGGCAGACACCGCGGGGTTCTACAAAAGAAGAGGGATGCCGTACGGAATTTCGACGCTGCAACGCACTTCTTCCACGAGTTCTTCTTACTTTTCAACGATTTCTTCTTCTTTTTCAACGCTTCTTCAAAAACAACAACGCCACGTTTAGCGCCGCAGGTTGAAGCCGGCTTCGGATTCGGTTTGCGTTGATAACCCGGAGAGTTGAAACGCACTTGAAATTCAAGCGTCACGCTTACCGTGCGTCCCGTTTTTGAGAAAATTTTATCCTAGAATCTGGTGGTAAATTCTATTTTCTATCGTCCACACTATGAGATTCTCAGCCTAGAAATTCGTTTGTTTCAACAGGCAGGTTTGACGGTACCGGTTCGGAACCGGTTGAAGAACCGCTGCTTGCATTTGCTTGAATTCTTTCGGTTCATTTATTTTCTTGCTCTCTCTCTCGCAGTCCTCTCAACATTTCCATGACAAATTGCTGAATAGCTGAATAATTCAAGGAATTTGAACTATAACGTTCATATTTCCGAAACAACTTTGCTTAGCAATGTTTCTAGCAATTAGCCTTATTAATGGAGAGTCCTGTTTTAATTAATTGATTTATCGATTAACCCGTCCATCCATCCTGAGACGTTATACGCTTTATACGTTGAAATCACCAAAAATGTAAACTCACTGTCAAATCCGGATCATTCGCTTCACGGTCAAGTGTTGTGGAACTAACATAAAAGCGGAGTGAATTCTGGTTGGTTGATTTTTCTTTTTATTTTGCATTTTTCGGTCACATGTTTTCTCATTCAGCGCGGGCGTTCCGCTTCGCCCTTTTCTTCCTTCACACCTTCCTCGCAAAATCCCTCTGCTAGTGAGGGTCTGCTAGCGGCAAAAGACAAATGGATACTAACCCTTCCTGCGCGCCTGAAAGCTTCAATGAATGCACAATATCTAGCATTTTTCTAGCTCACAATTTACAATCGTTCGAACCGGAGTCAGGTCACCAGCGACAACGAGGCACGACCGAACCGCATTCGTAGTAACTGGTGGACATGCTAAGCTAGGTAGCTCTACTGCTAAACTCTAACCAACGACTGGCAATCGGAGCGAAACTCACGCAATAAGTATTTAGTAGTAGGAACGGGAGGGCGGACCAGGATTGGTTATTACACAGAAAAAGGCTGAATATCGGTGGCAATTCTAATTTTGCTGAGAATTTTAACGTTTCGTCGGTTTGCTTTTTGATTTAAATAAATAATATGTTAGCCTTTTCTTAAACGAGATACACAAAACATAGTACATCATGCGCTCGGTAGCTTCAAGATTGTAGAGTTCAGTAAACCCAAATCCTCCATTCCTCGATACCGAATCGTGCCACCATTGGGAAAGCGCTTCAAACGCTAGGATAGGGGGACAACACTAGATTCTCTACTGAGCTGAGTGGCGCACACTTCTCTGGAGCGCTCCGGTTTGGGCAATAGAATCAGCACCATTGCCGCCCGCATCGACCGATCGATGTGCACGTCAACGTAGAGAACTAGGTGTCCCCGGTGGACTTCTCGAGATGTTTTCGAGATAAAAACAAGAATGCGAAAATAGGCAACGAATGGTAAACGATCGGTGCGCTTTGCTGAAGCAGTTGAAGTTAATTTGGGTGTCCGCAAGAAAGAGGAAAAAAGTGCCTTTTAAAGCTTCGCTTAAGTAGCTGATGCGCGGGTTTTTTTAATTCTTGATCCTCGACTTCCCTCTTCCACATCTGTCGCGGTGAACCCCCTTCGCTCATCAACACAGTGTATATTTTTTAACAAATATTGCTTGATGAGAACAGCTTCCCTGGGACCACGAGCGCTGGTCTGTGATGCTGTTTGCGGGTCAGACACCATCACTGCATGTGACTGCGATAGCAGCAGTAAAAGCAGCAAACGAAATTGCTTTGCACCAACCTGATGTACTCCCATGCGGTGCGCTTGAGGGACATTGGTCACGCATTCCTTCTTCTCTTCCTACTCCACTTCCTTCTCCTCCTCTAGCCTTGTCTGCATGCTGCCTAATGGGTTTGCATTGGTTGCATTTAGCGTTAAGAATTGCTTTACTGTGGGCAATTTGGACGGCAATTATGTTACTGTGGTTTGCGATTTCACGACTGACTCTGGTGGCGTGGCTGGTGTTGTTGGATGTCCTTGGAGAGTGGTACTACACTCTACTAATCCGCCGCATCCGTACGCTGATATGATCGTTAGTGGTTCACATGAGTTGACAAAATGAAAAAAATGAGAGAAAAATCCCCAAAAATCCAATCGACCATTTACCTCCTCCAAACGCCTCGGTGTAAGGTTCTCTAACAAAAGCATTTTCCTGCAGCACAATATTGTGTCGGAAGGGAAAATCAAAATACTGAACAAATCGACAGGAACGTCACCGCAGAACGTAACCTTCTTCAAACTTCATTAAGTAGGGTTTAAATACCATTTTTGTAACGTCTTCAATCTCCATTGTTGGACCTTAGTATGCATTCCAAATGTTTCTGTGCAACAATAATCCGATTATCGAAACCAACGCAGCTTCTTTGCAATGTTTTTTTTGTGTTTGTGTTGAAGTGTTTTTTTTTAAGTTTGCTGTTTGTCTATGAATGTATCTTAAGTATTCCTACGATAATTATGATAAAAAATGGTTTCCATCAAGCTTCCTTCCTTAAAGGGGGCTTCCATTGGTCACCATCATCAGGATGGAAGCGTTGGCGTTGTGTGGAAAGGAATAAAATAAAATAATGATTTGCACTAAGGATTGCGTACTAAAAACTAATAAAAAAATGATTTCTTGCTTTTGTTAAAAAGTAGTAAAATATGTGTGTTGTGTGTTTAAAAACTACCCTTACAAACCGATTTGTTAAAAGTAGAAGGAAAACGGTAAGAACAGAAAATTGGATATACCTCAACGGTCGCTCCACACCCAAGGGTGCGTGCATGCGCTTTCAATTTGCAAACTCTCGATCACCAAAGACGGCCATCAGCAGAAGACGGGCAGATGTTGATTTAGTAGACGAGTAACTGTCGGCGGTGGAACATGCGGTTTCCGGTTCCATTTCTCCGATGTTCCGACGATCCACAGCCAGAACCGTGCAGCCGAGTCGAAGCCGAATCGGCAAGCCTGAAGATCGCAAACACACACACGCTCTACCGCTCAACACGGATTTTCAATCTCATGTTTGAATGGTTTATAACTTGTTCCATTCCTGTGGTGCGTTCCGTTACCTCAAACTACGCCCTTCGGGTCTACCCTTTTTTTCGTGGGGACCCGGCGTTTGTACGCGACACACACACGAGGTAAAGATGCAGGAAAAGTAGAATAGAATCTATATCATAGTGCCTATACCTCTCCACGCACACTTCATTCAATGTGCTATCCTATATCTCTTATCAATCGAACGGGACGAAGTGAAAGAAAGGATCCTTCCCCGTCTGGTTTGCCACGGAGTTGGAAAGTGCACGAGGCGAGTCAGTTTCGTTCGTTTTGCATTGATGGCACCGGCATGATCGCGATGTGCTTGCGGATCGAATAAATGCATCACGGTGCGGTGCGATGAACAGAAATTCTCCTGAGGGCGTATGCGCATCCCTCTGACTCCTTTCCCTTCTTCTCCTTTCGGCCTGCCATCTTTAGTGCCGTGAGTCAGGCGCTATAAGCTACGATACTTATCATTAAGATATCTTACGGCTAGGAAAATTGGTGGATTTCTTCCTTCCCCTTACATGCTTTTCCACGACGATTTACTAACTAATTCCACGCGGTCATACTAGATTCACATACACACACACATACACACACATACGCTCTTCCATTCTCGCACTCTTCGGTCACAAACATGAAAAACTCTGTGAGCAGCACGGTGCGTAAGGGATGTGTAAGCACATGGTACCAGATGCCATCCTCACTCGATCCTCAATAACACACGCATGCACACAGAGACGCACAGGCACACGTACAAGACGCACGTATACACATACATACACACACACTGGCATATAAATACGTGTTGGGGAGATACGCGGCGGCGGCGACGGCGCCGGTGACCAGCATGGTCATCAAAACCGACTAGACGGTGCTAGCTCAGCTCGTATTGCATTCCGGGCGTTCTGGCTTCCCAGCTTCATGGGTCAAACCATACTCCAGCAGCCAAACGCTCCCCAAACCTCACTCACGATCACGATTCAATTACTTCATTAAGGCACTTGAATTGCTACGGACAGAGCTGCAAGTCTGCAACGCGCACATACACGTTCTGATTCTCGAGTCTCCTCCGCGACTTCCGAAGCTCTTTTCTTCACGCTCTTAAGCCACACTTTTGAGTTGAGTAGTGATTTCTCCTTTTGTATATCCCCCTGCAGGGGATGCGCGTACCTCAACAGGCCACGTGTTGTTGACAGTATAAATCAAAAGCATGAATCCCAGCTTTACAAGTAATTGTTCCGTACCTAAACTTAACGGCTAGCGGAGTCGAACGGTAGTAGTATAGTGTTAGTACTTCATAATCATAATAATCATAACGGAACAGAAACGGACGACGGAACTAAACATATCGTTAAAAATAATAATGATAATTAAAAGAAAAAAAAACTATATGGATTCTTTTAAACCAGGGAGTACCGCGGGCCACAGTGGGTGCGTAAGGTGAGGTTCGTTGTGTGGAGATGCGCCTGATCTGATCCTGATCTGATGCGGTTTCTTCCGTTCTTCCACCGTGCTGCTTGCTTGCGTTGGTCAGAGTTGATCAGAGTTTCTAGTTCCGGCTGAAAACAGTGATTCAAAGATCTTTCTCGCGCACCAACACACACGCAGGCACACCAGGCATCCGCACTCCCAGGTATGGTTGGACGGTTAGATGATGTCGTAGAGTGTGTTCTCCGGTTTA
Source organism: Anopheles darlingi (assembly GCF_943734745.1). Classification (NCBI taxonomy): domain Eukaryota; kingdom Metazoa; phylum Arthropoda; class Insecta; order Diptera; family Culicidae; genus Anopheles; species Anopheles darlingi. Next base: position 48,273,116 of record NC_064875.1, read on the forward strand.
CTGCTGGTAGGATCTATCAGATTCAGGTTGGTGACGGCATCGATCTTTTCCAGTAACAATGGATCATCCAGCTGGCGATCGCGAGGTAAGGCCAAGAGTGTTGATCATGAAAAGAAAGAGAAAGAATTCCAATCAGTGATTTTCGTTTTTCTTTTCGATAGCAAAGTCGCAAGATAGATTTAGTAGATATTAAACGGGAAAAGAATTGCCATCGCACTTAATATCCACCGTCGACAACCGTCAGCGATAAATCGATCGTTTTAAAGCGTTCGCCTGTTTTCGAAGCCATCACGCACGTACACACGGATAGACTTTTCCACTCCAAAAACCTCCAACCACGACGACAACGACGACGACGACGACGACGACCTTGCGGAATGTTGCGTAGTAAGTGTCCGGCCGAAATGGCGCAAAACGCTCGGACGAGATCTGCTTTCGACGCAGAACGTTTTCCTTGTTTACGGTATTTTTTTTTATGATCGAGAACGGACTCTGCCAGTAGGAAACTCCTGGAAGGCAATGGCGAGGGGAAGGTGGAGTTGTTGTCTTTCCACCTTCCAAAACTGCGCCACGATGCGGTTTCCGAGGTGCGCGGTGCGTGCGTTGCGCTTTCGCTCTCGATCACCTCGATGAGCGCAGGGAAGGCGCAGCAGGGGAAGGGTTGTTGTCTGCGGACGACATACGATACCACCCCATCGACAGCTGGCGGCGGTCGATGTGCTAATTTTACTCTTATTTTCCGGCAGAATTTTCCCGGGTTTTTCCACATCTTACGAATATGAATGATTTCTTCCAACACCCCGGGGGCGGCGGCACTTACCATGAACTCGTCAGGTGTTTCCAGATTATCGCCAAATGCTATGGTGTCCATCGTGTTGTCTGTCACTGTGTCCACGCCAGGAGAAGCAGAGAAAGAAGGTACCAGAGCATGATTAGATGTTGTTGTTGAATCCGTAGCATGGTACTACGGAGTGCTACAGCGACTACTTACTGCTCAGACCATCCATGCTGTCATCTATACTGGAGAGGAAGTCGGGCGTGTGGGGCATGGATTGCGTCATGGAGGACTCGCTAAGACCACTGTCACCGGACTCCTGACGGGTGTGATCGGCAATACCGGACAGGAACGGATCGTCTCCCATCTGAAGAGGAAGAGGAATCGAATCGAGGCGCATTACTTTTTGGTTTCCTTCGGGATTAATGATGATACCGGTTCCATCTGTGTGGCCACCTGTGCGACTTACATGTGATTTGATCTCCTGCTGCCGCTTCCGAAGCCGTTCTCGTTCCAGCTGTAGGTTGTATAGTCGGACGGTTTGTTCCTGTACGGCCCAATCTTGGTTCGCTGCAGTGTCAGCGAGAGATAGAGAGAGAGAGAGTAAAATAGTAAAAAAAAGGAAGATGAAATAAAGATTATCTTCTGCTGGATCTTTGCTCTTGCAATAAGCAGCAAACATGCACATCTCCAACTGGCGGCAGCAAGTATTTGTTAGCATTTGGCGGAGGTATTAGAACAGCATTTGGAACGGACAAAGCACGTGGGTTAGTGATGTTAAATAGGAATGCATGTTTGGAGGGTTAGTACCTTCTAGGCGTTTCACTGCACTCACTAGCTAGTCTAGCCAATCTCTACTCCCATCTCTAGTCCCATCTCCCCGACGAACTAGCCTATGGATTGCCCTTAACTACTTAAGACGCACTATCAAAGCATCCATGATCCCGAATCCTGATGAGCGAATGAGCAATGAGCGGTTTGAAGCCAGATGAAGGATGGTGGACAGTAACACAACGAATCGGGTGAGAGCAACATAGAAGAAATGGGGTTCTAGAGGAGTAATGGTAAGGGAGTGAAGGAGGGGTTTGGATTCACGCGGAGCAAACCAAAAACAAAAGCAAAACAAAAAAAAAAGAACAGGAAACCTGAGACACGTACACAATCGAGGATCCCTCCAGGTGGTCGACCGGGTGGCGTGATTGATATAGTACCGCTCGCCCTTCTCCGTGATGCCTTCCTCCCATCCTTCCGGCAGTGGGCCCAGATCGGCGTTGCTGCCGGTGAGCATCGCGGCCGGTGGGGCGGCGTTCGACGGCGGGACAATCTCATTTGTCATTTGAATTGCATCTGGAAATACCACTGGATACAGAGAGAGACAGAGAGGAAACAGAGTGTGAATGGTGTACTCTACTAGCGTGCGTGTGTTTTTGTCTATGTGTGTCCGCGATCGTGATCGCATTTCTTTCTACGAGGACGCGGACGCCATTGAAGCGCTTCATCAAGTCAAGCATCGCAGGCGCCTCAGGTGTGTTGCTGCTGCTGCACTTGGTCCTGGAGTGCGAGTAATGACTTCTAATTCATTGAGGAATAGGAAGTGGCAACTCCCGCAACCCTCTACACCATTTGACTCTCTCTCTCTCTCTTCTTTTCTGTTTTGCTTTCCTGTTTAGAACGGTAGAACGGCACTTTGGTGGGAACCTTCTAGAAGCTACGCCACATGATGACACACCAGCCCCCAGCAAGTCATCTATGAGAGGCCTCGCCCTCGAAGGGCGATAACAAAATGATCGGCCACACACAGCCCGCCCTGTCCGCTGTGCTTATCATTCGCCTGCACACTCGGTCCGGGACCGGGACACCCTTCGCAGGTCTCTCCACCTCCCATTCCCAGATCCCACACGTCGTCGAGCGGACATCGCGCTTCCGGAGGCGGGAATCAGTTGAAGCTACGTCGAGATGACGTGTTTCCCCCCCCGTGTTGTGGTCGCCCCCGGGTGGGGGGCCACAACCGTTGCGACAGAACGTCAACCGATCAGCAGAGTGCCAGAGTGTTCCCACTTCAACCTCACGGGCCGCCGCCGCCGCCGCTCCCTGCCCTGCATGATGTGAGCCGCTGACACATACTTCCGGTCAACGATATTTATAGAGAGCTCCCGGGGATGTGCGGCAACCGACGTTTTGCCGGCCATGCCATATCGGGCTCGCGGCGTTGATGATAATGTTGCGGTTGGTTGTTGTGGATGCATTCGATCGATCGATCGATCAATCAGTGCGCACAGTAGACGTCATTGCCATCGTAACAAGGGAAGGGGAAGACGATTCCAAGTTGGGTTCACGTTTATCTCTTGTTGGGGCGGCCCTCGCGTATGAATGAAATCTACGGAGCGCGACCACCAGTTCCGTTGGAGTTGATCGTATCGTTGTTGTTGTTTTTGGGGGGTAGTAGATTGACTTCTTCTACCTCGTCCACGTCGTCGTCGTCGTCGAGGACTATGGAACGGCGCGCAAGTGGCAAATAAACAAACAATTGCTAAACGGAGTAAACAGATTCGCTGTTGCGGGTGGCGGAACCCCCCCGGGGGAAGAAGCTCCCGGGAGGCCTCCCACGCCGGGACCGAGGAACGCGATCAGTTCTAGGAAGCGGCCATCCCCGACCGTAGATCCTGCCAACAACAACCCTTCCAAGATGCTTTCTCTCTCTCTCTCTCTGTCTGTCTCCCTGAGGAAGGCAACAGTCAAGCGCTTGCTTGGTGCTTTTTTGTTTACAAATCCGATCCGTAGCTGCTGGTGGGTGGTAGAGGGTGGTGGGCGTGGGTAGCGAGATTTTAATTCAGTTTTCCATTTCACTATCGCACCGCTTCTGTTTGTAATTTACGCTCACGAGGTAGCAGTTGAACAGACTGAGACTTACTTTTTGGGGAGAATTTGGGATGATCTTCCTGCCTGTGTGTCCTCCGCCCCCTTCCTAACCTCTAATGTACATGCCAGTTGATCACTTTTACTTCAGCAAACGCCGCGATCACAGGCAGCAAGTACGCTGCCATCGTCATCGACAACGAAATCACTCAAAGAGTGTCGCTTCATCCGGTGTTGCTTACCACCGTCGTCCCGTTTGCCATTGATCCACGATCCACGATCCGTTGGTGCGTAATTGTGGCGCACAAAAAGGGGGACGGACAGCCGGAACACAACCGGCGGCATGGGAGAAGTGGAAGTTTTATGAATGAACATGAATGTGGTGTGGCCGTCGTGGCCGGGGGCACCTTTTTCATTGATGAAAGTCTGGTCGGTCGGTCTGGTGGGGCTGTAGTGACCGTGTTCCCGGGGTTTGATGGCGACGCAACCAGCCACCAGCACCAGTCTCTGAAGACCGAAAGAGGAATGGTGATCCACTCCGCATCAATTCCCCTTCTATGGGTGTGTAATGTCTCTTTACTTCCAACCCATTAATGATTTGGCCCTGATGCTGTTTGTTTAACGCAGCAGGAGAAGGAGAAGAAGACCGATCGAGGTGATGCTTGGATCGGTTCATGTCTGCAAGGCAGTGGCGCTGTGTGCGCTGTCTCTTGCTCGCTCTCTCTCTCTCTCTGTCTGTCTGCACGACACAACTTTCCCTTGTTGCATACGATCGGTGCAACCGGAAGAAGGAGTGCCAACCGGCTGCACACATTTGTCAATCAATGCCAAGTCGATGGAATCGGGGTATAATCACATCAAATCATGGGCCAACATTACATAAAACCGACTGTAAAATCGATCTCCAGTTCGTTGGTGCGGCTTTTCGGATGGATTCGATCGTACGATCGATTCGGAATGGCCGGAGAGGCCACAGACAATGAGCATCGTGTTTCTTTGTCGGCCATTCCCAACACAAATGGCCAAAAGCAGCGCATGCCGCATTATGGTACCCCCCCCCCCCTTTGACGTGCCCAAATTCAACTGACCCCTTTTCCCGCCGAGCGGGGGAAAGGGTTTTTGGAAAATATAAAACTCCTAAATAGACATGTGAACCATCGCGCCTGAGAACTTTGCCAGTCAGGCAGATACCGGAGTGAGAGTGAGTGAGAGAAGAAGAACGAGCAGGAGGAGGCGCAACAACAGCGGGTAATACACTACACGGGGCTCTCCCTAATTACGATTGACCTCGTCTGGCTTATATGGCTGAGTCGGCTGAGTCGGTTGGGCCGGACTGGGCCGGACTGGGCCGGGCACCGGAAGTCCGGAAGACTGTCTGCCCGTGCCTAGACCGGTCTGATGAATGACAAGCTTTACGACTCTATTTGCCTTTTCCCCCGATAACGATCGTCGCCGTCGTCGTCGTCGACGTCTGTGTCTTCTTCTTTGAATGACTGAAACTTTGGCGTTTGGCTGCGAACGTATGGCATCGAGCTGCCTCCCTCACTCGCTGCTGCTACTTCCGTTCAACGTGGCTAACATTCGAAATCATAAACCGACTTCTTGTCGCCGGTGTCGCTTCGCTTCGCGCAATCACTGCGCGCGTTATCTGTTCCCTGTCTCGCCTGTGGATCGTGTCTGCGGACCGCGGTCCGTGCGTGCGTCCCATAGTGAGCATCTTCTAAAATTATGGTCAAAGGTGTACACTACACACCACCACCACCAGAGGAGGGGACGACGGACACGACTCCGTTTGCTATTTTTAGCATTTTCCATATTCGTCTCATTTGCACTCAAGTAGGCGCTGGGTGGTGCCCGTTGCTGGGCCTTGTCCTCTGCTGGTCTGCCCGTTTTCTCGTCGGTGATTCCCTTATGGGGGTGCTAAACATCGTGTTGCAGCGGCATGTTTTCGAAATAAACTAAACCGAGAACACGGCGATGGTCAGACGGAGTGGATGGTGGAGGATAGTGGTGGGGAAATGCCGTCCCACATCCGGTTGCGGTCAAGTGGTGCATAGAAATTGAAGCAAAAAGTTGTGTGTGTGTGTGTGTGTGTGCAGCCGCGGTGCAGTTGGTCGGGACTGATAGGATCATGTCTGGTGTGCTAGCGTGCATTAATGCGATGCGCTGGGGAGTGCAGTTGGGTTCAGCGTTATAGAGCTTTGACCAATTTGTTGTCGAAGAGAGTTACAAGATGCTGATCGTATTTTAGGTCAACTGAGACTTCATTACTAAACTATTCTATCGATTGTTGAAGGGTTGAGTGAAGCTGGTTGTAGAGAGGCTTACGAAGTCGCGAAGAAGCAGGGATCGTAGACAGAGAAGATCGCCATGCTGCGACCATACCATGTTTCTTATCCAAAACTGTGCTTGATGCTCAAAGATAGTTCTCGGTTTAGAGTAAGGGAACACCAAATGTATTAAACCTGGTACAGAAGTACACTCTCCAAATGATTGAAAATATCATCGTTATTGAAATATATATACGCCACCATTTGAAATAATAATCGCTAATAAATCTCTTTCCCTTCACTTTTATAAGAAGTAGTTATCTATTAGATCAATTTAATAGTGTGGGCTGTTAGTTAAATTGTTGGTTTTTTTTTTAGTTCTGAAAATTTCGATTGTTCATACATTTTCAATACAATCAATAAAAAAAGTCAATGTCATTTTACAAATTTTCGAACCGAGAAAAGACGCTGTCCTGTCTCGATATAGCTAATGCATTTAAATTATTCAAAGCTTAGATTGCAATCACTTGAGCTGGACTGGGTATATAAAAATGTTTAATTGGTTTGGTTGTCGCTATTAAATTGCAATGAAATCGATCTATTCCCAGCTGCACAACCATTCATTCTGGGTTCTGAGATGCAATCAAAAGGTTAATAAATCTTAAACAAAATACCAAAATCGATACATTTTGGCTGACTGAATTTGATTGATGCTAATTACAATGAACGCCTACACTTTTCGAATTACTTAGTATACCACATATTCTATGCTAAGAGTAATGTGCTCAGTAGTGGGGTTCTTGTTGCAAAAAAATGGACACCCTTTTTTGAGTGCAGTTTCAAATTTAATTAACCATCAACTGCATTCGCTCTAGCGCCAATCAATTCGCCTTCTTTCGTACAGAAACTTGATTAATTTTATGACCAACATCCCCTTGACCTCACTACGCCGACACTTTGCCGCTGTTCAAACAAACAGCCGCCGCCACCAGCTCGCCGATGATGCCGTAAAAGTTTGATTCTTGTTTTTTTCGTTTCCTTTTTCTTTTGCTCGCTCGTTATCATTCTTCAATTTCCGGCACGTATTACGACAACCATATGCGAAGGGCTTACATCGATTTATGAATGAAAGTAAAACGACCCGACTACGCGCCGGCCCGCCGTCAACCGCTGTGTGCGTAAGTGTAACACCACTCCGTGCGTGACTGATAACGGGTGGTTCATTGAGCGGTCACGAGCGGAGATGATAGTAAGGGCCATCGAGCGGCGAGCGTTGGTTGGTGAAGTGCAGCTTTACGCACCTATTATTGCTCCATTTCGGTTTCAGCTTATGCGTCTCATTACTTCCCGTGAGCCAGCGGTTTCGCCTCACAAATCTGTGTTTTTTTTTCTCTTCCTTCTTGCGGCTTTTCTGTTGCCCTATGCTTACCCTTTTCCACGTAATTTCTATCCTCAATTTTCAGTCACTTTCTCATCTCTTTTAATCTCCATGCGCTTCTTTTGTGTGTGGATGGTGGACGAAAAAGTCGCCGAAAGGTATGATGATGTTAGTCACAGTTCTTAATGCGAATTCGGTATGCTTGCTACACACGACATGGCACCACCGCCAATGTACAACGATCTCGCGTATGTCCGGCGCTGCATTGGGTTCACGGGTTTTCCCCGTGAGACCCAAAACGGGTCCACCAAAAGTTGTGTGTGTGTGTATGTGATCGCAGTTACAGTGTTGGTAGCCTGTTCTCCCCCCGGAAAACTTACCATTGTTCGGTGTCGGTGTCGGTGAGGAGATGGTGGGACTAAGCAGCGTCTGTGAGCCGGTATTGAACAGGGTTTCCACGCTGGACTGCTGCTGGAAGAGGCTCTCCTGCATCGCCGTTATGCGCGGGTCCTCCCACGTGGTTGTTCTGGTGTTGTGACTGGAGAAGAGAAGGAGAGAGAGAGAGAGAGAGAGAGAGAGAGAGAGAGAGAGAGAGAGAGAGAGAAGAAAAGCGGATGGTTAGAACATTGGGAACTCATTGGTGGTCTCCACGGCCAAACGGACTCGCGGTTCCCCTGGCTACAGACTGTTTGTAAACACGAGAGTAGCGGCACAGGTGGGTTCCGGACATCGGATCGGATTGTTTGTTGACATAAGTACACGAGTACAAAGGGACGGAATGGTGATTGAATCTTCTCCAAACCGGAGGGAGACCACGGTAACCGTAACCGTCGAACCGTTGAGTGATGGCCGGGTTTTTCCCAAAAAGGAGGTCACCGTGTTCGCATCTGATTGGATAGAAGACGCCCTCCCTCCCTTAGGTGGTGGTTCATACCGATCGGAATGCTGATTGTGGGCCGCGTACACAGCTCCACGGTGTGCACAGGTGTTTCCAGTGTCGCCTGTTACCAGGTCCCACCCCCCAGCCAGTAGACAAGGGGGAGAGAGCAAATTGCCAACCCTTCACGAGAAGAGAAAGGGCCGATCAAGGACGGTAGCGGGAAACGGATACATTTCTGCTTTGAACATGGAACCCGAAGGCACATGATTCATTCACTTTCCGCGAAGAGGGCCGTTCATTCTGTAATGCATTTACGGTGGACACTTGAAACGATCGATGGCGGAGAAAACAAGGAAATGATACCATTTTGAAAATTTCAAGAAACCAACGGATGATTCGATTAGCAACGTCAACTGAATAAATGAGAGTGTTTTTTTTTCTTAAATCTAGTATTCACTGGTAACTTATACCTTTGCTTTGGATGTGCAATTTTTAATGCTAGATAGTAAACAATAGTCCGTTTTTCCAACTCTGCTAAATTTACATAACGAACAAGTAAACAAAACCGTTAACTAGTAAAAACGATACTAGAAAAGATAGAAAATTTATTAAACTAAAATCTTTTTGAGTCAATTATAGAAAATTTTATAAAATATTAGTAAAAGAATAAAACTAGACGCACAGTTTAAAACCCAGATTATGTATGGTGAAAATAAGCACATGCGCGATCTCATCTCTATCAGCTGCATTAACGGTGAACGAGCTGGAGTAATGATTAATGGCTTGATGCTCTCCCGTCGGGTTGTTGATGAGTCAGAATCATGGCGCATGGCGCTTATCATCAATGTGCCCGGTTTCACGATCTACACCTATATATCCCGATACCGCCGTACCCCTGTTTCTGCTGCTGCTGTGCAAACTCAAACACCCGCGGATGTTCGAGTGACATCTTTTTTGTAAGCCAGCGCGATGCCACAGTAGTAGTAGTCAGAAGCTAGAAATCCTGCGACTTTCCACATCCACTACATCCACCGCCAACAACATAAGATGTTGTTGTTGTTCCTGTTGCTGTTGCTGCTGTTGTTGTTGTGCATGGGCGTGTTCCAACCACAGTGTGTGTGTGTGTGTGTGTGTGTGTGTGTGTGTGTGTGTGTGTGTGTGTGTGTGTGTGTGTGTGTGTGTGTGTGTGTGTGTGTGTGTGAACCGCCACACCGGACCACAAATAAAAAGGCCGTCGTTTTATTTTTAGTGGATGCTTTTCGAGTCGCAAAACCGGAGGAGCAGAGCCGTGGAGCCGCACACGCCACACACACACACACACACACACACACGCACAAAAACGCTCTAAACGCTCTCAGTTCCCGTTCCTCACCCTGTGAGTTCTGTAAAAAAAAATCAAAAACTCACTCCAACCAAGGGAGAACGCATAAGCATCACCGCAACACGCGTGTGTTGTTGGATCGTGATTCGTGCGCGCCCCGAATTCTCACTTCCGCTGTGCCGCGGCGGCGGCTGTGTGTTTAGCTTACGCCGACGCCGACGCGTGAATCCGTGAGTCTGTTGGGTTGTGCATGTGTGGTGGTGGTGGTAGAATCGATGGACCATGCTACAATTTCACCCTGCTGCTGGGCCCCGCTGCGGGTTCGCGACGCCTTCTCGACGACGAGGTCGATCGGATCACAAATCTGTTCTTGCTCTGGGCTGGGAGCGCGAGCGCGCGCGCGGCCAGTAGTGGGCGCGGTATCCGCCATCGCCACCGACGCACAAACTTAACTCCCATCGGTGGGTTGGGAAGCATATAGGAAGGGTAGTGTTCGCGGTGGTGGTGGTGGTAGGTCGCAATGTAATTTGTTTATTTTCTGTCCTCATTTGTTATTACTTCAGCAAACGTCCTTCGGTTAACGGGGTTTCAACTTCCGTTTCGTTTGGCCGCACCCGCGCCGATCACACCGTTTTGTTTTTCCGTTTCTGCTTTTCTGCTCTGCTTCAGCCGCGGCGTGATCGTGCCCCGTGATCGGGGGGAGCTCATCGATAGAACCATCGAGGCAGAACTGCAGGAACGTATTCTTTGGTGTGAGGCGCGACGACGACCATTAACACGTGCGACTCACAACCAGCGCCCCATTACGTCACGGCAAAGCCCCTTTCTTTTAAGGGTGGCCTCTGACTGTACTCAGCGGCTGACCCGTGACGTGGCCGCACTCTATCGAAACGCAACGTGACAGCATGGTGAGCGCCGATCGTCCAGTTGCCTCTATCTTGGACAGCGATCGTAGGCACGCTCGCGCCACGCCAGTGCACGGCGCCCCGACCGAACGTGCTTCTCACCGCTCAAAAGACTGCAGCGATCTCTATGTTTAAGGTGGTTAGCAGTCGCTTTTGCTGCTCGCCCTCTGGACGCAGGCCCATGATAAATGGTTTACGGAGGACGTGTTCTCGATAAGGGAGCCACCGGACCGAATGCAAGAGCACTACCAGCGCTACATCGTGGCATGATAGCGTCCTAGAGAAGCTCATCCTTCTGTTGTTTTGCTAGCGAGGTAGGTCAACTTCATTTGCAATGCTCATTTTTGCCCCGTGTGAAGTGCGAACGTTTGTAGGTAAGGATCGGCGAGCAAAACCTCCTCTAAACTATTTATTTATCTTTCCGCGAGGAAATGTTTAAGTAGTTTGTTTATTAGCCGTACTTTAACAATGCAACAACACCGACGAAAAACCTGTAACAGGGTTTTTTTCCATTTTTTACGGCATCACGATCGATTTGAGGTGTTTTCACTTTTCGACATGATCAACAGATGTTGAAACCCTTCAAACTCGATGAAAAAACCTCCGAAGAGATTAGTATGAACTGTGGTTTACTCATGCCGCGCTTTGGACTAAATGTGGTACAGCACGTAAGCTACGATCATTGCTCTTTCATGGCTAGTGTTAATGAAGGAGAGGTTACAATTGCAGACCTGAAACGGCTATCTAAATTCCGACATTTTACAATTGAATAATTAATTGCCAATCTGCCAATCATTCGCCAATTATTAACATGGAAAATGTAATAATGTTATGAAGGGTAATAGTGGTGTGCTCATTCAAATCCAGTACGCTATCGATCTCTAACACTGACACTGACGAGTGCAACGTTATACGCCTCTCAACACTCCGGCGCCAGTACGCAGCAACGCCCAACGGAGCGCATCTAATCTACTAATTGGTGATAAAACGAATTCGAAACGAGGTAACCGAGATCGTTTTCACTGACAGACTAACGCTTCACGAAACGAGTACTGATCGATTACAACGAGACGCCAACCGCCAATGTGTCTTGTCATGTCCGTGATGATGCTTTAAAATAATAATAAATTATTGTCTTAACTGGAGTTGGGCTCTCGAATCGTACGCACGCACGCACGCGCACCAGGGAGGTAATTGGGTTTTGGCTTCATGTAGCTTCGTAAAGATCTACTGAGCGCAACGTTCCGATCACCGAAGCCGAAAGGAACCATCCTTTAATGGCGTTCTTTCGCCAACCACGCACCAACCTCGTGATCGATCTGTGGCCGATGATCGTCAAACCGATTTCTCTCCATCGTACATCGCATCTGATAACACCACCGCGATCGTTACGGTGCAGTGCGCACCACTCACGCACAGGTGAGCGATGGCCAGCCCGGATAGTGTGTGTGTGTGTGTGTTCATTATAAATCAATTAGCAACGGTCGGATCACTCCTTCCCTGCGCTGCGCAAACATCAAACGGCGATCAGTCGGAAGCGGGCGGCTTCTCAGGGCAGCCGCCACATCGTCCATCACTCGCCTCGTGTTCCGCGTACAGATCTCGGGCGAGCGAGCGAGCGAACGAGCGATCGTGAGGTTAATAGGCGTGTCGGGATTAAGATGTTTTTAATTATGCTGCGTAGCGTAGCCTTTACCAGCGGACTCTCCCACTCTCGCATCTCGCTGTGCGATGCAATGATAGTAGCCACGCATAGCGCCTCACGAATGACACGACCTGTACGGACATAAATCTTCATCAGGACACGCGATGTGTGCTGGTCCTTGTCCTGTGAGTGCTGAATGGTCCGGAAAGCTGGAAACAATCGGGCTCAAGCTGGTGCTGTCTCCACGATGCTGTTTCATCTCGAAATTATGATTGGAACTGATCTGGGCTCGTTCCGATCCACGATCCACGCATAGCCGCAGATCGAGAGTGAGTGCACACATGTAGAGATGCACACAGAGTTATCTAATAGATTGGATTGCATTACAGCCCCCCGCCGCCGCCGACGAGACGAGATGATCCATTTAATGCTCCATATGATCGATCGAAACATGGTGCGCGATCGCGATCGCTGTTGCTGCCGATGCTGCTAACTGTGTGGCTAATATATGGTGTGCTGGGAACAACAACAACATTCGCTTTTCACTTTCCAGACGCAGACGTGTGTTCGCGCGCAAGTGCGTGAGCTTGTGCGTGTATCGTTTCTCTAAATCGCTAACCAAACCAAAAAGGCAATACGCCCGATAGAAGCACTACTTGTCGGTTTTCCACTTGAGCGCCACCACCAGCGTGTGTGTTTTTTTTTTTTCTGCAGCTCTGGTGGTCTGGAAAATCTTTCTCTTTTCGGGATCAGGACTCCTTTTTGGGTTGGGGGGTTGGGGGCAGGGCCTACGCACGCACCGTCACAGAGCGCGCGAGCAAATTCATTCAAATATGTTGTGGCCGTTTGCCCCGGCCGAGAATAGAACGGAGCGTGGGCCGCAAGGCACGCGAGGAAAATACACGCTGGTCGGTTTGCTGTTGACGGACGGGAACATTAAAGACGGTGCCAGCCAGCCAGCCAGTCAGCCTTCAGCCAAAGCTGCTGATAGTGTTGTTGCGCTCGCGTTGCTGAGTTCGTAAAGTTGTTGTTTCCATTTCGTTGTTTCCACGATCCAGAGCTCGATCGATTCACTCCCAATGGTTAGTGGTGAGGTGGAATGATCATCAACGAGAGCAATGTGGAAATGGCCGTGGATAAGAGTGTTCCGACCTCGACCACTTACACAACGCGCACTCCCCGCTTGATGGTTGACCACGATTGAACCGCCAACGTCACAAGCGGTAAAGTTGAAACGCGAATCTCGCCTCGGTTGATGATGATGACGATGATGATGCTGCCATTGCTGCTGGTACTGCGCAGCAACACCACAGCAGCGAACAGAGAGCGACAGCAGCAGCAGCAGAGGGAAATCCCGGTTTTCTGGTGTTTGTTTTTCCGACTCTTTTCCGACCGAACGACCGCACCACACCACAATCTTCGGCCATCCCTCCTCCGACACCACCATCGCGAATCGGTGCGCTTGACTTTTGTGTGTGTGTGAGTAAGAGAGAGAGAGTGAACTTTTGGATGGGTTTCGGTGATTTGGTTAGTGATTTGAGGAAATGGCGGCGCGCAGCAGGCCACGCAAAGAGTTGGAGAGTAGTGGAACGGCGTCGTGCGTGTGGTTTTGGGTTTGCGATTCGGTTTTAGATTTTGCAGCCGCCAACCGAAACTCCAAAAATAGCCCCACAACACACACGCACACATGCATACACGTACCCGCGTTGGGGTAGCCCGCAAAACTCACCCCAAAAGCGTGAAGGTGCGCGCGCGACCATCTTGGACGCAACACGGAGTACGCGGCGGCGTCAACGGCGTCGTCGTCGTCGTCTCGAGAAGACGAGGCAACCGCGACGACGACGACGATGATTGATCCGCGAGCTGCTGTTGCTGTTGTGAATGATGCTGGTGGTGGTGGTGGTGGTGGCCATACAACAGCAAAGATTGCGTATTGCTCTCTGCTGCACACGCTACATAGATACACGATCAGGAGTGCAGCAGACTCCACGATCCAGCATACACGACAATGTCTGATGTCAAAGATCATCGATCAGCGCGTTCTATATGGAAACGGTGCAACTCACCACGGAGAATCTCACCACAAACACAACCAGCAGTAGTACCTCCTAGCCAGCTAATATACTCTGCCTTTTCTACTAAAGAACGTTGCGAGCTGGATCACAATAATGGAGGCTCTGCTGAACTGGCAGGCAGCTGCACTTCGCTCGGTAGCAGCCTACAGGCGAAAACGTTTATGATTATTATCCTCTTAATAAAGGAGAAGTGAATTCAGTCGCTGGTAACCAACGGTAACCACCACCATTAAGCGGTCTCCTCAGGGCAAGCTCACCTGGTGAGAAGACCTGGGTGCGCTCTTGGATCGAATTTTGCCGGTTGCTGTACTTGCTGGTTGCTGGCTGCCACTACAGCTGTGTTGCGCCACACAACAGCTCAAGCACTCCCACGGCCGGCATGAGACGAAGTGATTCAGAAGACAGCCTTCTCCTTGCTGCTGGCGGACCGCCAGCCAACCACCCATCGATCGACGTTCGGATCGTGGAATTATGTTTACTCACCTCACGCGGTGGCACACGGCACACTCAAGCCAGGGCTATGGCTAGGGCAGGCTGCTTCGATACCTGGTTGGCTGGCTGCCCGGGTGCAGGAAGAAGGTGGTATCGGATCGGTTGCGCAAAAGGGTACCGCCGCCGCCGCTTGGTGCGGTTGGTGCGCTTGGTACCGAAATGACAACCTTCACCTCCCGTTCACAAGAACAGCGCACCAGCAGCAGAGGTGTGCACGTGTGCCAGGCCAGAGTGTACCCCCTCCGGGAGAGAGAAAAAGTGGGAGACACAAAGACAGGATACGAAGAACTATGTTTTCATGGATCAACGTTCGCTGGGTGCTGATGCTGATGCTGTTCAGTATTCCATGGTTTAGGGGGGAAGGGGGTAAGGGCCACCATAATCAGACAAGAGGTACACCACAAGGCAACAAACAGCACTCCGAAGGTGCTGTTGCAAAACCAATAAAACGTCAAACGGCAGTTTTATCTGCCCCGTGAGAGCGAACGGTCGTCTAGCGTTTTTCGTCTCATACATTCTCAGCGAACAGCTTTTCTTGGCAGTCGAGATACCTCTCGAGAGCTGATCCCCAAACTGACACACACACACACACACACACACACACGCACACAGGTAGTGGTGTGCCGTGATGTAGCATAAAGCCCTGGACGATCGCTCGCCGTAGTGCTCGTGCGAGGTATACTACTATTACGCAAACGTCGTCGTCGTCGTCGTTGTCCATCGTTGTGTTTCCAGTTTTTTGTGCCTCCAGCTGCTGCTGCAGCAGCAACACGACGCGATCGCGACGCGTTGTTAGTGTCTCTCTGTGTAAACAACACACATCTAATCTCGAATGCAGCGTTATGTGCATTCGATTGCACCCATTTGCGGGGCGCGGGACATACCAGCGTCATATCTAGGAGGGGACAAGGCAGACAAGGCATGCTTCGACGCGTTCTCGCGAGATCATTTTACTCCGAGGGGCTAATAAATTAATAATGGTAATGTTGCTGCTGCGGGCTCATTGATGCCCGAACGTGAGGACGGTGCAGTAAGGAGGACACTGGCACTGGCTCGAAGAAACCTTTTGAAGGTCTTCTCTCACAAGTAGGTTTTCATTGATCATTCCATGCCAGGAGAAGGCGGCACCTTCCACTGTGCTCGTGGTGTGTTCCAGCCTGAATTCCATCAATGAAATGTGAATGGCGGTTGTCTCGGCGGTCTTGTCGTGGAATCTTTTTGTCCCTTCCCCCCAAAACAATAGACTCGAATGGACAACAACAAAAACTATGGCAGAATATATCAGGCCCATAGAACAAAGGGCCCATTCTTGACGATTGCTGGTGTCGTTATTCACACAGCTAGTGAAGTGTCTCGGTCTGGTGCCGCACTTTCTATTATTAAGACCATGGCGCTCCAGAATCTCGAGAAGACCCCGACCGAATAAAGGCCACAATCCGTCTGGTCTCGTTTGAATGGTCTTTGGCGTCGTCATCGTCGTCGTCGTCGTCGTCATTACAGACACGACTAATGACGATCGTACGTTCATGATTGGGCCTTTGAAAGGATCGCGCAAAACACCAAAGTAGACCTCCCGCCTGTCCTGTCTGTGATCCTTTTCTTTTCGGAAGGGATTCGAGGAAGGAACCCGAAAGACCCAAAACAAGGCCAATTCACATGCTCAGTTCTATCGAGGCGGTGTGTGTGTGTGTGTGTTGCGACCATTCACACGTTTCGTTGTTCGTGCTCAATGTTCTTGACGGGGTTTTTTGCGGGATTCCTGGAAGCAGAAGCCGAAAGGTGTGGTCTTCGGGATTCCGGGATTGGATCTGTAAACCCCACCTCCACACACACACACCTCCGAGAGAGAATAAGCCCCCCTCTGCGAAGCGCCTCGATCCGTGGGAATCCCTTCCGGCATTTAGTCCCATCGTCGTCGTCGTCGCTGTGCAAAAAGTACCAGGTAGGACGGACGGATGGATAGACGGATCGCTCTGCTGGAGGGCCGGGATTGCGGTAGATCAGGTAGAAAAGGCAAGGGGCGATCCCGCTTTTCAGGGTCTAGCGCTGGTTGTACGTGCGTCCGTTCGGTTGGTGGCGCAACTCCTCTCATTACCGCGTTCTGATTTATGTCCTTTCAATACCCTTAGGAGCCCTTCCTGAGTGATGGTTCGTCCACCATCCACCACAAAACCCCGAAGCTAACTAAGGTTTGGGTTGTTGCAAGAACCTGTCAGGTCCACATTACGATGTCTGACGGATTTCCCCCGCCGGCCAGACGACCGGCTGATGATGATGGTGTGATCATCATGACGATGTCTCGAGGAGGACTCATCCGACGCATCGTCGCAGAAGCCCATTAGACACCGGGGAGGGGTTGTGGGATTCTATTATTGGAGTGTGTCCATGATCTCCATACACCGTTTGCTGGTTTCAGGTTCTCAACGCACAACGGAAGCGCCATTTTGTGCGATCGAAGGCGACGAGAACACGAGCGAACCAAGTGCCGTTTGAGGACTTCTTGGGAACTTCCATTTTGAACCAACTACACGTCAGAGATCGGTGAAGTGGTCAGTGGTTCGGCCCGTTGCCTGAGAGCTAATGTGTCCACTAGCAATGCATCACTAGCGCCATCTATCATAGAAGCTTCTCATGGCGCTGGGACTGGGAACAGGAGCTCCTACTCCTTGTCCTCCTCACCATCCTCACCGGGGGAAGGTGAGATGAGGTGAAGGACTTTCCCCAAGCCGCGGGTTGCGACGACTAGCGAGATGGTAGAGAGTCTCTCTCTCTCTCTCTCTCTGCCCTGCCCGTCGTATATCGTTGAAGGTTTGTTGACGTCGGACGAGATGGATGGATTTGCAGGCCGCAGCGGCACCAGGCAGCAACCAGCAGCAGCGACCGGCGCAAGGAAGCCGTCTCAGGATGTTTAAAAATAATTTGGATAAAAGTGAGCGGGTTCTTCTCTCTGGCTGGCTCGCTGGCTGGTCGCAGACGGTGCTGTGCTTCCTCTATCTGTGCTGTTGGTGATGCGCAGACGGCCAACCGATAGCGGCGCTAACACTGGCGGCTGTTGGCTGTTATGTGGTGTTGTGTCTGACGCGTGTTTCGCGGGGTTGCGGCAGTTGATCATCGCCGCCATCAGTAACGACTGCAGCGTTCTCTCTCTTTTTCGCTCTGCTTCATGCTATGAAGGCCATAACATGTTGAGTGAGAACACGCTGACATGAAGATCAGACGTCATACTGGACGACCCTGCCTGGCAGGCAAGTGTCCAGCCGTCATCATCATCATCATCATCATCGTCGTCGAAGTATCTATCTTTGGCGTCACATCGTTCACTCTCATCATCACGTCATCAAACACAGTGTTCGGTGTGCGCGTGTGTGTCTCTGTGTTCGAGTGTAACTGGAGGATTAATGACGGCGTAGGGCTCCAAATCCCCGCCAGGGACGCCATCTTGGTTAGCGCTGAGTAGCAGGAAGAAACGGTCCCTTTTTTTTTTGCTATCCCTATCCGAGTAGCCATCGCTTATTGATGTGCAGCAACGTAGCAACGGCAACCTGTAACCTGTCGCGACAGTTTACCTTTACCTTAACAACACGCTTGGCACCGATGGTGGCAATGGTGGCAAGACCGACAGAGGACAGACAGCACCACCTTAGCACTCGATGATGATGAAATGGCCCCGTGGCGGCGCCAGGGAGCGCCAGCTGAGTGACAAATCGTAAATAAAAATAAAAGACATCCCAAGCGACCGGTCGACCACCAATCGAGCAGGAGGACAACGTCCCGTGGCCCGTCGCACATCGTCACGTCATCAGCAACCGCTGCTACTGCAGTAGTAGTAGTAGCAGAGTATGATGATCGTGTGTCCCGCCAAACGCGCTGCAAACAGGGCGTCGTCTTCGTCCTCGTCGTCGTCGCTGCCTCACCGACACCGAGGACTAATGGACTTGCCTGCGGCTTAAGGTATGGTCCTATCCATGCACTCACCATGCCGGTGATCGTGCGCCATTTTGGAAGGTCTGCGGGGCTCCCCATAATCGATCGAGTTCTAAGGAAGAGTTTCTCGCTTTTTTGGTAGTTTTAAGGGGGTCGGGGGTCCCAAGGAGTGCACTTGGGCCGAACTCTGAAGCCAAAATCAAGAGACGGAACGCCATGACACGCCACGCCACGCCACGCCGCCGTACGCCATTCGGTCGCTCAGTTGACTAATGAACTCGCGAGACGACCAGACGCACCAAATGGGCCAAAAGGAGGAGATAGAGAGAAGGGAGAGGAGCGGAAGAGAGACGGCACACTAACGCACCCACCCAGGTACAGGCAGGCAGGCAGACAGACACAACGTCGTGGGGCAGGAGGAGGAGGAGAAGAAGGATTGGGGCACCGTGCCATTTCCGTTCGCCAGTCGCAGACGCACCGCCCGCCACCTCAGGGCTGTGTGTGTGTGTCAGAAATAGAAATCTAATTTTTCGAGAAGCACCGCCACCGCCGCGGTGCGAGGTGTGGGCAGTCCGTGGCAGGAGATCGAGAGCGACAAGCGGTCAACGATGCACAAACCCACCCGAGAGAGGGAGGCTGCTGGGTAGCAGTACTTGTCGCCCCGGGTCCGTACTAGGAGGACCGGGGGAACAAGGACCTTTTCCGAGGAAAGGGGACCACTTATCAATCCTTGAAATTGCGGTCATTTCTTAGCGGCACTCTGTTTTGTCCGTGTTGGCGCTGTGTGCGGCACTGCTACAGGATACTTTTGTCGATAAATCTCCACCGGCGACGACGAAGACGACGACACCGAGGACCACAGATACTGTATGCACCACCGGGGTCGTGATTACGCGTAGTGATTGTGATTGTGTGATTGTGTGATTGAGATGGTACCGATCATATTTCAAGTGGCACCGAATTCCTGACTGCCAAACCAACGTTCAACAACCGGTGCGCCACCGGCGCTTACCAATAGGGGCTTCTACCTCCTTCTCCTCCTACTCCTCCGCAACCGCCGCCGGGAAAGAAGAGGAAATGTGTATCGCACGAGAGGATCCTCTCGTAATGGTCTGTAATGAACATTTGAGAAACACAGGAAAATGCCACCTCAACAAACCATAAAATACGACATCATGATACCGCGCACCTTCTCCTCCTCCTGCTTCACGATCGTACCACAGCCACAGCCACCACACACACACAGCCGATCCGGCCGGATGAAAGTTAAATTTAATTGGAATTGCTCTTGAAACGCGCCGTGAAAGCCGCCATAAATCTGACAGCAGCAGCAGCAACCGTACCAGGCACACAACAGCAACAGTAGAAGCAGCATCAGCAGCAGCAGCAGTAGCTACCCTCTCTCGATCCTCTCTCTGTGTTTGGTCCGAGACTTCCTGGTCTACCGCAACGCGCGGTAAGAGCACGCGGGCGCTACTAGTGGGGTTACGGGTGTGTGGCCGCCGTCGAGCAAAGCTGTCACCCAAAATACGGTCTAAGATATGAAGTAATAACCTACACCGCACACCGGTGATCGTACGATCCCGGTCGCGTTCTCGGTGCGTAGAGAGAGAGAGAGAGAAAGAGAGCTAGATGATCGATGACGTCTGGTTTTGGTTCGCGTGCAAAGGCGTTCTAACCAGCTAAACGCTAAAGTGCACTGTGAAGCAATGTATCGTATAATGAAAGAACCTATAAGACGCAACTGGACTGGACTGGTTGTGGACCGGGAGGATAGGATTGGTCAACGGTTGGTGATCGTCAGGAGAGCTCTGCACCCACACGAATACTGTGTACCAGCTGTTCAGGGTGGGGGGGTTACAACTAACACTGCATGGTACAAGCGTGCGCACGCGTGTGGAGAATCAATAACACTTTTTCGTCACCCTACACATTCTACAATCACGTCCAGCTAGTAATTGGGAACCCTATTACGCACCTATTGTTTATCTTATTCATGAATGGCAACAGTTTTGTTAATTATGAAGCAAAATCTTATCATTTATCGACAATATATAACTGTATGGAGAGATCACAAGCGCTGCCAATTGTTTGCATATAAAGATGCAGCTATAAAGACAATAAACGCATATTTATGCTACACTATCACTACATCATTACCAAGGTTAAGAGGATTACCAGACTTTTTATGCAGAAATACAATAATTCAATTGAATGATTTTAAAGCACACGACTGCCTATCACACTGGCTAAGTTAAGAATCTGCATTGGTGTTGTTCAATACGTGAAGCGTATTGCTTGGATTGCAACACTGCAAAACATAGCATTCTTCAGCTATTCAAAGGGATCGTTGTGCTCAAAAATAAGCCCATAGATAAATAATAACATAAAAGCACATATTCTGCGGGAAACAATCAATATCTATAGTCCTGCGAGGGGTCCTTTAAAACTTCAACATTAACACTGCCTCTTTTAAAGTGTATTCTGTGTTCGACTGATGGCAAATACATGTATGGACAAATACATAATACATGTATGTAATAATAATAGTACTACAGCTCCACAACGGATCATATTGACAGATCAACTCCGTGTGTACCAACGTTAGATTCAATTGCCACCATACGGTATGTGTGCAGCGTTTGTGTGCCCGATTGTTGTTTCTAGTAAAAGGCATCCACTTCTGGTCCATTCCTTTGAGATACTGTTGGTAGTCATCGCCGTCGATCGAATAGAATCGAGGCAACTTATACGAAAACCATCACCGCACCACCTCAAAAACACTCCAGTGATCGTCCGTTAGACCTACACCACGGGCAGTTGCTGGTTCTGTTCCCCTTGCTACAGCCATCGGATCGAAGTAAGGCCGGTGCGGCTGGTCGGATACCTGATTTGATTTATTTTG
>NC_064875.1:48297041-48329541 GCF_943734745.1 Anopheles darlingi
AGGACGCTCCTTGAGTGACTTATGGCATCCGGGGAGTCGTGGCAGAAACGGATGCGCGTGCGCGCTCTATCGTTCTCTCCGGAAGAGAGAGAAGAAAAAAAAACACTCGTCCGGGACTCGGGACTCGGTTCTGTGTCTGATATGAATTGAAGGTAGGAATTGCGGCCCTTCAGCCAGAGGTCCCAGCAACATTGGTCCCAGTCAGTACAACTATTTATAAACACCAGAGCACGTTGTCAGTATAGTATACCGGAGCAAAGGTGCAAGATATCAGATACTACTAACCGTTACTGGCGTTGGATTAAAGTGAACCCCATAAACCCTCCCGTGCCGCCGCCGTAAGCATAACACATTCCTGGCCACAAACCCGACACTCTACCTTCACACATCCACGTAATCCGATCTAGTCGAATCCATCAAATGGGGTTGCGCGTTCAATTAAAATATTAAAGACTTGCTCTGACTTGCGATCCTCATTGCGTAAGCCTGCTGCGTGTTTTATGGACTTTCCCAAAAACTGCCACCTCTCGGCATTCCCGTGCACATTACACATCGCGAGTGCGTTTTTTTTTTTGAACGATCGCATCAACCGAGACCATTTACTACCGAGCAGCCGCGAAAGCAGCCCCTAACGGACGCGGCAGAGCGCGATATCAGATTACTGCGCTGCTGCTGCTGCTGCTGCCCCGGTTTTTTAGCAAATATTTGGACCACGCGATCGTTTCGTGACAATTTAAAGCGCTTCGGTGCTACAGATCCTCTTTCACGCGCATGAATTGTGTGCCTTTAATGTCTAAGTATCTCGCGCGCGGGCACCTTCTTCTTCTTGCTCTTCTTCGCCTCCACCGCGCATATCCGATGCTCGACTCGGATGCCTCCTCGCCTCGCCTGCGGCTGGCGTTTATGATGGCGTTCTTGGAATGCCTCAAAGTCACGGGCGATACCGAGGAAACCGAAAGAAACAACACACCCCAAACAAAGTGACACCTCTGGGAGCGGAAGATACTCGCATTCCTGGGCGCATTTCGTGCTGACCCCGGACCGTGTCGCGACAATCGGGTGACGGCGACGGCTGAACCGGCTGATTAAGATCGTTTTTCCACGGAAAATTCGCGCGCAAAAGGAGGGAATTCGTGGTGCAATGGGCAGGGCGGAACGGGGACGTGCCGACGATAAGTGCCAATAAAAGGCGACGAAAACAACACTTTTCGGTGGTTGTGCGGCGCACCAGCGCACCACCTTCGGGACGATCGTTGAATGTGGTCTCTTCCGGTCACTATACGCAATATACAGACACAGCCTACTACATCCCTTAGCCTAGGATGGAAAAGTTGTAAAACTGTGCGCGCGCGCGCGCGCGTTGACCGGGACCGATGATACTTGGGCCGACGGACTGTGACCCACTCTCGTCCGGTGGTATAAAGGTGTGCGCCAAAAACTGCGCGTGGGCCACACAGAGGGGGGGGGCCTGGGGTGAGTATTTTCCAGGAAGGTATTTTTCACGCATGGAACGCTCTATCCGCCCACGGGGCAGTTCGAACGCGTTGATGAGGATGCGTTGTTAGCATTTTTGAGATGTTTTTCCGCCACCACACAAGGGGCGCCTTCGCCGTGTGTGTGTGTGTGTTTTTATGGGGACAACATTCTTGGAGACCGGGGGGGGGCTTTTGATGTCCGAGCGCGTGCTACCACATCATTGCTGGCCCCTGCTGTCACGGTGCCATAATCTACTTTCAAGCAGGAGACGCGTCACGCGTCATGTGTTCTAGGCAGCTGTAAATTGTGACGCACTGGATGACTAATGTAATATGGCGCCGGCGTTCGTGAGAAACCGCAAGTTCCTGCCTTGGGTGAATACAAGAGTGACGACAATAAATAAAGCGGATGATGCTGCTACCATGCTGCGGGACAATAAACAAAGTCCAAGGGATGGGGAGGATTGATCCTGGAATCAAATCAATCATCTTGGGTATCCGTTTTGTATGCTTCTGGCCGGCTAGATCGTTCGATCGTGAGAAGGTCGAACGAGCTGATGATTCACGATCGCGCTCTGCTCCCCGAAAATGCTCCCAATTACTGCGTTTTGCGCGGAAACACCGCAAAAGACCGAAAACAGCAGAAGGTGTTCAACCGACCCGGTGGCGGGAGATGATCGAGCAGAAAAAAAGGACCCAAAAAATTGACGCAACCGCAGTGTGCCAGATGGGCGCGTTTATCAAAAATGGCCGCCAGTTACTAGACCGACGATGCAGGTTCTAAACGCTCATCTTGTTGCCAAGCAACATAGTACCCGTTGGACCCTAAAGCTGGTAACTATGCGAAGCAGTGAAGAGTCGTTAGCAATGTGTGTGTGTGTGCGCAGATCTGAAAAGGTGTATGGACGAAGAAGCAGCATAACCTCTACTCAGGTTCTTGACGCAAAGTAACGAGATAGAGTAAAGAGGAGAGAGAGAGAGAGAGTGTGTTCTGGAAATCGATTCAAGCCTTCTTTTCTTCGTCCTCCTTCCAGCACCGTTCCGTGCACCTTCCGCTACTCCACCACTCTACGTCGTCGTTCATGCTGCTTTGTTGTGCGTGTTTTTCATAATTCAACGTTCTAAGAAGAGACTGACTGATGATACGGTACATTCCGAGCGTGTATCCGGTTACGCGGCCAGTCCAGGTTCTACCTTTACTCATTCACTCATTGCACGCGGTTCTCCGCTTTTCCTCTCTGCCTTAAGGGCGCCTCTTGGGTACTGCTGCAGCAGCTCCCAGCAGCGTGGTTCTTCAGCAGCAGCACCAGGGTTATCATCTTAAGCGCCATTTTGTGCTGATTCATTGCGCACTCTACCCCATTGCCTTGCTGCGCCGATCGGAAGATCTGAATCCGTCTGCTCTTCTTGTGGTCGCATCTTTCTCCCCCCGGCGGGGGGCCTGGCGAGAAGAGAGCATGTGAGGAACATACATACCTCGCGCATGACTCCATGAGTGCGATCACAGCGATTAATTGAATAAAGCCACTAAGCTGCACTCCTCAGCACAGTGTGAGACAAAGTATTGAAGCAATCTTCACTTGATGCTACCCCATCACTAATGATGCCCGCGTACGATCATCAGCAGCAGCAGCAGCAGCAGCAGTAGCGGCAGCAGCAGCAACCACAGCAGCCAAATCTAATCGATAGAGGTCACCACCAGAACACCCTGGACCCCGGAGCAGCACAGCAGCTGCTAATGGACCACCGTGCTTGCTAGGACACACACACACGCAACTACACACGGAGGCCAGAACAGCCAATCAGGAAGCCCGATATGAACCGTTTGCCGGATGACATCAGAAAATCATCGCCTGGCGGTTCCATCAAAGACAGCAAAGCAGCAACAACACGAAGCTGGTGCTGTCTGAGAACTCCCCCCCCTTCCCGGTGGTGATGGTCCGGTGGAGGCCAGAATCCGGCCATCGATCGCATCGAAACCGTATCGTGCTGCTACCATCGGCGTTTTGTACACACGATCGGAGTCTAACCGGAGTCTGATTGATAGGGTGTGATTACGTACCACCTCACACCATCCCAACGACGCGACCGCGATAGTATTATCTTATCGGCAAGACAATGAGCGTCACATGCGGAGAACACGACGACGGGTGTCCCCCGTTCCCGTCCCCCCGTCGATTGTCGCATCCCAAAAGAGAGGAAAAAAAAGGTAAAAGACATACAACCACGGTTGTGCACCACGATCTACGGTGTTTTCCTCGGCGTCCACCCAAGGAGGCGGTGAAAAGGAGGAGAAAAAGTAGGACCGACCGCCGTGCAACACAAAGCCGACCGACCATCGCCACTTATCAGTACATGAGTGTACAACACACACGAACACACACACACAGAGCTACGACGGCCACCAGGGAGCATTACTATTACAGCATCTTCTATTTCCGTCCGCGTGAGCTCACGCCATCCAGAGCGTCGTCGTCCAGCGCCGCGCTCGCCAAAACATAAACAACAACCGCGGTGAGCAGGAGCAGGTGGGGTGGTGTGTTCCGGGGGTGCCGGAAACACCTACCATGCTCCGATTCTTCTTCTTCTTCCCCTTCTTCTAGGCACAACACCCCACGACCTACCCCATATACGGCGCGCAGGTACTTCGCGCACCTTTTTGTCATCTAATTGCGCTCCACTCCGTTCCCTCCTTCGGCTTTAAGCGGCATCCACGAACACCGCGCGACACCTTGGACCCCATCATCTTGAATGGTAGCCGAGAGAGAGAGAGAGAGGGGAGGGGAAGTGGCCGGGGTAGCCCGAGGGGTTAATAATTTTCAATTATGATGATTAGCGGACCGGCGCAGATCGTGCGGGGCCCGGCTGTACCGTTAGGTTGCAAGATAATGGCAAAGTGCCGCCGCCGCCGCCGGTGTCGCCCATTGCTGCCACCACCAGAAGGTTGTTCTGGCACCGGGGTCTATGCCGCATGTTATGCCTCTTACCACTTCCTGTATCGGACTCGACTACTCGATCTCTACGCTAACTCGTTTTGCATGTTTGGCTGTTGAGGTAGTTTAGCGAGTGAGAGATGGAGAGATAGAGAGAGAGGGGCCCTTGTCTCAGGAACGTCAGCTCCGTCCCCCCATTCCACAGACCGATCTCTAGAATGATCCAAGATTTCCAGCTTGAGACACTTTCCAAGTTCGAGTGCTACATCACATCGACCAGTCATCGACCCCTCGGGCATTAGGAGCTCTCTTCAAAACTATGGCCCACAGGGGAATGGGTCTGGTCTGGGCACTAGCGTTGATCCCACCGAGGCACCGAGAATCGTTGCGTTCCACGTGACTTTCGTGCCGTTGTTACTGTTGTTGTTGGCGCTGATAAGTGGTCGTAACATGTGCGCGCGAGGTTTATATGCACCTCGTAAAGCAGGAACACGAGTCAGAGAGACTGGCCACCATAAAGCCTGTAGTGTCTGAAGTGAGCCGAGGGTGGTGGTGGTGCTCGACCCATCTCCAAAACCAGCTTTACGCGTCCTTGAACAAAAAACCCTTCGCTGACATCATTCCGCTCGCAGGTGTTTGGAGTATTGAGATGCGCAATAGGAAACGGACCGTGGCCACAGGGGCCCCTAGTGGTCGCCGCCGCCATCGAAGTTTACAAAACTCCAAACAGAAGTGTCGTCGATCGCCATATTCGTGAGCGCACACCGGGGACAGAGAACGCGATCGAACGATGTCCTGTCTGGTCTGGTTTGTACGACGATCGTTCTCCTCGATCCACGCTTGGTTTCGCTTGCGTGAACACTTTAATTATGCCTTCCTATGGGTCCCATGGAGGACATGGGTCGCTCTCCCTCTCTCTTGCCTGGTTGTGGCGAGGAGACAGAAGAGACGAAACGAAACGAAACCTCAAGCAAAGTGGCTTCACACGATCCCCCTTCTCTCTGGCGCCGCACACAACTCTCGTCGTTCTACCGACGTGCTGGCCAATTTCGTTTGATTTGCGAACCCACTCCCCTCCGAGGGGCGAGTGTTAAAACACTTGCCGCCAACCCTTACAACAACAGCGTGATGTTACCCTGTTACCACCGACCGCAGTACGGAGTGTTCTCACTCGCAAGAATGTGAACGGAACTGAAGCGTGCAACGACGACGACGACGACGCGGTTGGCGAATGTGGCGATCATCTGTTTCCCACAGTGGCTCGGGGGTTCTTGTGTTAGCAGGCACCACACCTACCACCAGGCGAAGAGGAACTGAAGAGGAAACTCTACACTCTAGTTCTAGCCTTTTGTTGCGGCTTCGGTTCCGATGCAAAATTCACAAATGGCGTCTTCAAGAGTGATCAAGGATCGAAATAACATTTAAAAAAGACCGAGCTAACGGAGACAAACATTAATAATTGATCTCGTAGTAAGATCCAGTTCCAATTGCGTAGGATCTTCTCTATAGAATGTATTTCCGCTATAGTTGATTAGCAAAAAACCATTAAAATACCAACAAAAACCAATATCAACTGTAACAGGTTGGATCTTCGATGTTCGATGCGTCAGTCATCGAGCACGTTCGACAAAGTAACAAACTGACACACTTGAGTAACAACAGACACTTGAGAGTTGATGTGAAGCCTGATGAGTTGTCACACAAGGAGCACACTTCACCTGTCCACTGGTGGCTGATCAATTATTGGTCCTAATCAGTCCCCTACTCATACAAAGGCTCAACGGTTCTGATGGAGATGAAGCAATAAAAGAGGTACAGAGGAGTGTGGTCTAAATCCTCCCGGTTCCAGTTGGTTCCTCAAGTGTGTGCTTACACCTTCCTTCTCCCATTCGAGAGAAGGAGAACCAATTACTCTTCTCATTCGACATATCGATGACCATCGTAAGGCCTTGGTAATCCGATCGGCACCAAGTACCCCCTCGTGTCCGATGATCCGCGATGAATTCGTTCAAGATAGACGGGGACGTAAAGGGGACGAGCCACAAGGTCTACGGAGCACCACGAGAAGCCCTTCAAGAGGCTAGGTAAGAGAGCGAATGGAGGAACTTACTTGATGTAGTAGATGCGCCCGTCCTGTGTTTTGGCCTGTTCCCAGCCCGGTGGCAGCTCGCCGAAGGTGACGTGCAGGTTCGACACATCGTACGAACGGCCCCGACTGTGCAGATGCTGGATGGCCGCCTTCGAAAGGGCGGCCTGCTGGAGTACGGCCGCTCCGAGGCTGCTGGCATCGCTAGCAGCAGCCGCAGCGGCCGCCGCTGCTGCAGCAGCATTCTGCTGTTGTTGCTGTTGTGCGGCGCTCTGCTGTTGCTTTACACCGGCCGCACCGGTTCCGGTTCCAGCGGCACCACCACCACCACCACCACCAACACTTGCTCCGCCACCGGCACCAGCACCGGCACCGCCACCAGCTGCGGCTGCTGCAGCTGCCGCGGCGGCAGCTGCAGCCACTGCACCACCACCGAGACCCACCAGACCGGCCGGGATTTTCCCGAGCGAAGCGGGACTGCTGTGTGCCCGGCTATGGTGTATCGGTAGCCCGTTCGGACCGGTCGTGACGACGCCCGTGACGACGCCACCGAGAATCGTCGTACCGGAACCGAAGGCCGAGTCGGCCGAGTTTTCGCGCGAGTGCGACACCGACGGGGACTTGGAGCCGGACGAGGGCGGCAGGAAGAAGGATTCGGGCAGGTTCCGCATGCGGTACGGGATCTGCAGCGGTAGCTTGTTGCTGAGCGTCTTGTCGAACAGCTCGTTCAGCTTATCGTTCGAATCTTTGTCGACCAGAATGATCAGGTTCTTCTTCTTCGTCGCGCTCGCCGTCGGATCGTTCTCTTCGCTTGCACCGGCGGCCGATGCACCGACGGCTACGGCAGCCGCGACGGCCGCCGCTGCCGCCGCCGCCGCATTACCGTTCCCGCTGACTCCGGGCGTACTGCCGTTGAACGCCATTTTGCTTTCTTTATTATGGGCGGGCCTGTGGTGGGGTGTGAGGGGGGGGCTGGGGGGCAGATTCTCGTTTTCGTTCTCTCGTCTCGTGTTTGCGGTTCTCTCCGCTGTTCTGTATGTGCGTCCGTTCTCGGTGATCTGTCTTTACCGCTGCTGCTGCTGCTGCTGCTGCTTGCTGCTTGCTGACTACCTTCTGATGATCCGGACCCCGCCGGGTGTCTGGGACCTTTACGCGGGATCTTCTTATGTCTTCTCGTTCGCACTCACGGAGGCGCTCGCTCGCTGCTGGACTTGATTTACAAGCTTCTCGCGTTCTTTTGCTTCTCTTCTCCTGTGGTGGTGGCGCTCAACCTCCCCCTTTCTACTCTTGCCTCGCACTTTTTTGCTCGAAACACTCGAAAGGAGCACACAGCACACACACACACAAACGCATACACACAGACGCGCACACTGGCGCACAGACACACACACACGGGGCACACGGACACGTACAAAAAGGGCGTCGTTCTCTGGGGGGCCGTTTGTTTCACACTTTCCGCACTCACTTCCTTGGGGTTGGGGCGGGTCACACAAGTGGAATAGGGTGCCGCACTTTCCACACCACAAAACCACACTGCACTCGCTGGCTGGCTGGCTGGCTGGCTGGTTTTAAGTTTTCCTCCGGATCACTCGGAAAACGCGATCGTCACGAGAAGATCACACAACTGGATGTGGCTCCAACGCGGTTGCCTTTCCTCTCTAGCATATGCATAATTTTCGCCACAATTACACAACCGCGCACACACACACAGACGTACACACACACACACACACACACACAAACACAAACGATTGTTAAAAATTAATCGGAAGTGCTGCAAGGAAAACCATTGGGGAGGGAAATTAGAAATGAGCTGCTGAGGGAAAATCAAAACCATCCGAAAGACAGTCGTAAGTCGCCTAAGCAGCAGCAGCATCGGACAGAACAGATCAGCGATCCAAGTAGTCCCACCAGAAGAACCGTGAAGGTGAACCACTAATGCACCGTTGGCAGGGCAACTACACTCTGGCAATGTTCTCTGGCGTTCGTGTTCTAGCGGCCACTAGGTTCCGGTTTGCAAACAAAAGCACAGTGCACTTGGACTTTATTGGGTTATTGTTTCTCGCACTTTTCGCTAGAACGGATGGCAACCGTGGTTGATGGAGGGATGGTCGCCCTCCTTTTTCTGGGAGCACAATAATGCCGAGAACACTTTTGCTGTTTTCCGTTTTAATCTTTTTTCAAACTCCACTTATCACTTTCAATTCACTGGAAAAGCACCTTTTAACAAATAAATTCGGGAAAACGGATATTCCGGCGCGCAATTTGATGAAATCTTGCGGCGATCGTGCAAGAGAGAGAGAGAGAAAGAGATCGTTGGGCCGCGGATAATGGGGATCGCCAGAAGGGAGCTGTCGACGTCTGATGCTGCTGCTGCTGCTGCTTGATCGCGAGCACCGCGTTCGCACGAAACCGAACGTGTTGGTTGACGGGGACAGCATCCAATAACGAGACAACGGCGACATCAGCAGCAGAGGGCGGTCGACGACGACGACGACGACGACGACCTCATCAACCCACTGCAACACACCAATACACTGGACTGGTGCGTGTGGCGCTGCCACTCATACCAAACCCTTTCCGCGCTGGGCGTTTACTACAGCCTTAGCAGCCCCACCTCCCCCTTCTCGAGATACTATTTCCCAACCCGCTACGCACACCAACAGCACAGGCGCGCGGCCGGGCGTACGAGCGTGAGTGCGATGGACGCATTAGAAACCGAGTCGACGAGACGGGCTCGCGGAAGAGTGAGATAGACTTCGTGGAGCGGTGGGTGAGGGGAAGGGGGATGGGGGTGCTGACGTGCAAGAGGAAACGCGTCACGCACCGTGGGGGTGGGTGGACCCCGTTCGCGCCTCAACAGAGTGTGTGTGCGTGTGTTGGGGTATAAACATTAACATCATTCTCATCATCGCCATCACCGTGATGATCATCATCAATGGGTTGGTTGTTTGGGTGGTCGATGATGATGATGATGATGATGATGATGGGCGTACGCAATTTATTGGTATGCTGCTGCTGGGTGGTCTGGGTGCGTCTACAGCAATCACCATCACCAACACAACGCACGCCACCAGAGAAACGCACATCTACTCTACTCATTCAACCTGAGGAACGAACGATCGCGAACAACGCCAGAACAACAAACGATCGCCAACACACACACACAGACGCGGGCACGCAAACACTTGTACGCACGCTCCTGGTTCTAGTGTTTCTGGTGGAGAGACGTGTAACGTTTTCATCCCTTAATTTTCTTTGATCGTGATCGGAATCCTGGGGCGATCGCAAGTTGCATAGAAAACACCAAACCAAATCGCAGGTTCCATTTCACAATTTTTCCCAACCAACAACGTCCTCCACGCAGCTCCAAGAACAGCGCACACGACGACGACGGCGATGATCAAGTGATTAATGAAACGAAGGAAAACGTTAGGGATAAGGGGGGTGTGAAAAGGGGAGAGAGTGCGTGCGAGAGAGAGAGAGAGAGAGAGAGAGAGAGAGAGAGAGAGAGAGATAGAAAGCAAGAAAGAGTGAGTGAGATAAATCGCTTCTACATTCGATCTTCCTGCTGCTTAAAGTTCGTGAATATGTTTTCCATCATCATCATCATCCCAGCAGCATCGATCATCCCTTCGTTCCCTCGTATCGATCCAAACGCACACACGCACTTGTTCTTGGCCCTTTTAATGACCGCTTTTGAGGAGATCACTGCGTTTTCTCGTTCTCTGCAGCTTCGCTCTTCGGTTCACCCCACGGACCGATCACATCACCGATGATCGGGTTCGGGATCGGGAAGATTTGATTTGTTTGCCCTCCACTCCTCTGGCCCTCCCACCCGGCCACGATTCTCCTCCGTGATTCTTTCACGCTCTTTCACTCACATGCGTGCGCCGCACTGAAACAGCTGAACTCAAGCTCAACGGGGGGACGGTAGGGAGTAGGATTAAAGGGGTGATGAAGTTGCACGAGACGATCAATTTGGATTTTCTCTTCACGATTTCCACACACGCACACACCGCTTGTTGCTTCTGCTCTCACGTTCTTCTGGATCTTCGACGACGACGGCTACGACGGCGATGACCGAAAAACCGCGGAGACTGACCGTGTGTTGTCGCCGTGAATTCTACGAAACGAATTATGCTGCCGACGACCCACCGATGACCGAGACACCCGCTCCGAGAAGTCGACGACGACGACGATGACTTTGCGACACTCACACAGCCGCACAACGCCAGCACACCTTTCTACGTTCCGTCGGTCGGTTGGTCGGTCGGTCGGTCGGTTGGTCGGTTGTCGTCGTTGATACCTTCTTGCGGACGAGGAGATACCTTTTCCTTCGATGTTGTTGGCTCTGCACCACCTCTCACTCACTTACTCCACCACGTATATTCGTCGTCATCATCGTCGACAGCAGCAGCAGCAACAGCAACAGCAGCAGCAGCAGGTTGTGGTGCGTTGTGCGTCTTTATCTTTCCACCGGACTTCTAAGAAGTCGACTTTATGCTATCGCGCTATCGTTCACTCCCGCTTCTGCTTCTGCTGTTGCTGCTGATGGCGCTGCTGAGCCCCTCTCGCTTTGGCGCTTGGAGGTGGTTTGTGGTCGTCGTCGTCGTCTCGCATCGCGCGCACCGATTTGCTGACGCCTTCTAATGCGCGTTCGGTTCTTGCTAGCCCCCCCCCCCCCCCTTTCTCCTACCTACCCCCTTGCTGCTTCTCTCTTGCTTGCCTGGATGCGAAGAGTTGTTGACGTGGTTGTTGTTGTTGCTGATGTCTTCTAGAGTTCCTCAGGTGGGATGCATATCGTTACTGCACGCGACGTGCAGCGCCCGGAAGGGCGTCTTCCAAAATTTCCCAAAAAAGTTGATGCTTCCCAGAATTGATCGTTGAGCGGTGCACCTGACATCGAACGGAACGTAAGCCCCTCGGTGATATGGTAGTTCTTGACGCAAAAGATTACGCTGGAGCAACGTTCATTTTTCCGTTTACCACACGTTTTGTTTGATTTAATCAATCCATTTACTTTTGTTTATTTTGTTAACTGGCTCCTGAGCGAGATCGATTGTCCGAGATTGTGAATGTGTGCTTCTTTCTGGATAGTGCGCTATCGATAAACTCAGGTAGGTTAGGCAAGACTGCATTATGTGGCGTAACTCAAGTAAGGCTGGTGCATGTCTGCGAAATAATCTAATCGAGGAAGCAATTATTTATACTGGAGTACCCCTGCTGTTGCAGGTGCACGTTACTATGTTACCTCGTTTGAATTACTTTATTAATGAAGCGCAATGAAACCCCAATCACATGGATATCGCAGTAATTGATTGTTTTTTATTTGGCTTTAGATAATTAATAATTACACCGAACGGTCGTCGTTTGTAGAAGAATGTGCTGCGCATAAATTGATAATTAAATCGTTTATCCATAACATTTCCTTTTAATTCATCATCAGAACAGCAAATCTACAGTCTAAGCGATCATTATCCTAATATTTGTAGTTCCTTGTTTGATTTATGTGTGTGTATTGTCTCGCCATTTGTTGTTCGTTGTGCAACTTTTCCCAGGAAGAAGCTTTTTATCATTTTAATCATTAATACCACATTATGAGTGTAATGGGATTTGGAAATACAGCTTTAATACCCACAGAATTGACATCCATGGATAAGGTCGGATGCTCTAACCGAGCGGTTTACATTCTGCTGCTGCTGTTTCTATATGCTCTAGCACCGCACCGAGCCTCATATCTGTGTCCCGTCTCTTGCTGCCCGTGTGTGAGTGCTGTGGCGATGTTCCAAGATCAAAAAAAGTGTCTTCCAGCTAGGGAATCGGCAATAAAATCACGGCTACATTACGGACCAGGCCCGGGACAGGTAGAAAACAGGTTATTTATTCCTCTCCTCTCTCATTTGGTTTTTGTTTCTTTTCTTCCGCCTTGCACTGCCTTCGTCTTCGATCTTTTTTTTTTATCTCCATCCCCTTCTCGCCGGATCACCTTCCCTGGACCACCATCATCATACCGGTGGTGGCCAGCATCGTGAGCCAAGAAGCGAGAGCGAGCGAGCGAGTATGTCGTGAAGGATCAAGAAGGAAAACCCCATCTCTTCGTGATCGTCATCTGCGTTTCACATCACGTGCTCTCGCGCCCTCGTCCATCCCAGCGATCGGACGGTCAGGCGGTCGGCTGGTCGGTCGGTCGGTCGGTCGGTCGGTCGGTGGATGGCCAAAAACTAAAATGCCCAAAGGCACAAGAAAGCTAACCATCGCGCATCGCGACATCGCATCGGTATGGAGAAGGAAAAATTGGAACCACCCAGCATAGCAGCGATACATCTTCCTTCATCCGCCTTGTAGCGGTTCGTGGCGAGGTCCGACTTGGCCACGACTGGTTCGAAACGGTTCGGGGCGGTTTGCGTTCTGAGCTAAATTTGCACAACAGGCCGACGGTTTTGTGCGCAGGATCCCGTCGAACGTGGCCCGCTGGTTACTCTAATTTATCTTGTTATCACTCGCACTCCAGCGATCGCAGATGTCGCTAAGCTCTGAAAACTGAACAAAAGTATTAAACTCACAGAATACGCCTGACGAAGCTGCTCTTTTGGAGTTCGAAATTTAATCTCTTTATCGGGTTGAACAAACAAAAGAGAACGCAGAGAACAAAAAACTCCGACTGGAGACATGAAAAACATCTAAATTTAACTGATTGCGTATTCAATCGTATAAGTCTCTTTCGCAGCGCTCCTATCCTATAGCCATCGGCGATGGACAAGTGGCCAGCGAGCAGCAAACGAGCCACAACACAACTTGCTGGGTGGCCACAGCCCTTTTAGGAAGCTGTGGTGTTTTGGAAAGAAGGGGGTCACAAAGATTAACTCCGTATGATCGCGACGATACCAACACTACGGTCCGCTGGTCGGCGAAGGCCCGCATCATCATCATCTGGTCCCGCAAGAACTGAGACTTGCGTACGCGTATTCTGGGGTGGGGGCGTTGCACTCCACACCGCGGGTCGACTGTACCAAGTGCATGTTTGGCTTGGTCACTTGCAGATGCATGCTAGATTGGTATGGCCTCCATTGTCGTCGTGGCGGTTGGTCTGACGGTTTGTTGGTCTGACGGTTTGCTTGTAGCTGAGGATGATTCCTTCCCTCATCGAACACACCAGAGGAGGTCGCAAACGGTAATTATGTACGAATAACTCCATCAACGACATAAGTGCCAGTGGTAGTGGCAACTCTCTAAGATTTTAAGGAGTTACAAATGTGCAGGGCAAACCAGCAACAAATACGAATGTGACGACAATGACGAAGACGGCGAAGGTGATGGCCAAGGTATAAGACAATGACCCACAATGTGACCCATTTCGCTGTCTTTCGTTAGTAAGCTGACCCTCGTTTGATTATTTCCGAACACGCGTGTATTTTCTAATAAAAATGGTGCGCACCAATCACAGTTTCAGCTGTTAATAACTAAAGTGTTTTGCTGATGAAATATTGTGCTATATAATATATAATATATTAATATAATTGTCAGTAACCTGCAGGAAGTCCAAGTGGCATCGATCACGATTCGTAGTCACGTGGTTCAGTCTCAGGAAGCGATCAGGTATCTTGGCGTGATGGTCGACTACGGGCTCAGCTTCGGAAGCCATGTAGAATACGCCACCAGTAAGGCGAAGAAGGCCCTCCATGCGCTTTCGAGCATAATGTGCAGGACCACGGGCTTGAGTAGTAGCAGGAGGAGACTGCTTGCAGGTGTGATATCATCCGTATTGCGCTACGCGGGTCCTGCATGGGCTAGGGCGCTGACGGCACAAAGCAACCTGGTTTTGCTAAACCAGGTCCACCGACTCACTGCGATTCGGCTGGCAGGGTCCTTCAGCACCGTGTCATTGGCGGCCGTGTGTGTGATAACCGGCGAGACTGTGCTTGGAATGGCGGGAATTTCAAAGACACCAAGCTGTCAACGACCGCAACTTGGTACCACGAGGGTAGATGATTGTTCCTAGGACGACGATCAGGGACACTCGACAACCCGCGCCGATCTTGAGACCCTATGGGGAGAAGGGATAGGCCTAGGCCGAAGCCGCTCTTTAAAGTACCTTGGTACAAACGACTTAATTTGGAACCAGGAAACACAGGAACAGGAACCAAGTGAGTGTTTAAGGGGGTGGGAGTCGCACACTGTTCCTGGTGTCTGTTCCCAGGTTCTAAAATAAGGCTTGTAAAATTAAAAAAAAAATTAATGGTTTGAATATCAAAGGTCAAAGCGTGTAAGGGTTAAAAATTTTCCACGTTTTTTCGCGTTTTTCAAATCTGCTCGATTTTGTACGCAGCCACCCTCCGATGCAGCTCGAAAAGTATGCTGAATGTGGGACAGAGCGGAAAAACAAGGAACAGCCAAATACGGAACGCGAAAACTACGAACCGGAAAAATGTCGACGGAGCTGCGAATATTGAAACTCTTTGAGGAGGTTTTGGTAAGTGAAATCTGCGAATTTACCGGTGATTTGTGACTCCAGAATGTCATGTGGTGCTTGCAGGAGGATAAGAACATACCGAACTGTGATGAGGAGGAACAGCGGAAGCGCGCCGATGAGGGCTACAAAAAGATTGCCGCAGTCTTTGCGGCGATGCCCGGCGATCAGGCAATTCAGGCGGTTCGCAATTATATTGGGCATTTCACCGGTGGTGGCACCGATGGTGGGACGATGAATCACCAGAATCGCGTGCAGATGTACCTGCGGGTGCTGGAACGGATGATCGCGCTGAACATCATTCCGGCCAAGCTGGTGTGCGACCAATTGATGGGCTCGGAGAAGCTGACGTACAAAAACAGTTGCTTCTGGATCGAGTCCTTCCGGTTGGTGCGGAAGATCATCGGCGGTGTTGACTATAAGGGAGTCCGGGAGATTATGAAGTGCTGTAAGGAGAAGGCTCTCTCGTTCCCGGTTAACGTCAGCGTAAACATCCTGCCGCAGCTGCTCGAGCTGATCGAACTGATCGAGCATATATTTAACCGATCGGCCTGCCTGTTGCCGGCGTATTTCATTATCAACGAGATTAAGAAGACGGACTACCAGAATATGCACTGGCGAGTGTCGAATCTGATCGCTAACTTCATCGAAGAGTTCGTGGCCGTCGCTCAGATGCTGTCGATTATTGGACACTCGTCGATGCTGCCTATCGTAGAGCACTCATCGTACGCTGACAATCTCATCATACCGTGGAAGCTCGACCCAGACACGCTGAAATTGTCGTTGCGCGGTAACCTACCGTACGATGACGAGCTACTGCAGCCACAGGCCCGCCTGCTGCGTTTCGTGCTGCAGCAACCGTACTCGCGCGATATGGTTTGCTCGATGCTTAACTTCCAGAAGCAGCAAAAGCAAAAGTGCGCCGCACTCGAGGAGCAGCTCGTTTGGTTGGTGCTGAATGCGATGGAATATTCGGAGAAGGAGAACCAAACAACGGGTGGTCAGGGGAACGGTGGACCGAACGGCGAGCATGATGATGGTGCCTCAAGCCACACGCAGTGGGTTTGGTTGCATCTGAGCTCGCAGCTTATCTACTTCGTGCTGTTCCAGTTTGCCACCTTTCAGAACATCGTCAACACGTTGCATGAGAAGCTGGCGGTGCGTAATCTTCGCCGTGGCCGCGATCATCTGATGTGGGTGTTTCTGCAGTACATTTCGGGCAGCATTCAGAAGCACTCGATTCTAAACTTTTTGCCAGTGCTGAAGCTGTATGACATTCTGTACCCGGAGAAGGAACCGTTACCCGTTCCGGATTACAATAATCCGTACTGTACGCATCAGATGGCACCGACCTGCATCTGGATACATCTGATGAAACGCGCGCAAACGGAGAACTACAACATCAATCGGCCGATACCGATCGCTCTGCGCCTGCACTTTGACTATCTGCAGCATCTGGCCATGCCGAGCAACAATCCGACACTGTTCATGGGATCGGAGTATCGGTTCGCGTTGCTATGCAATGCTTACTCGACGCAAACGGATTACTTCTCGCGTCCGATGCAAGCACTGATTGATACGATCCTCGGCAACAGCAAGAACCCGCAGGCAAACATGAGTGGGCAACCGCTACCGACGGCCCCACTATCGATGCGTGTCCTCGATAGTCTTACCATTCACAGCAAGATGTCGCTGATCCACAGCATCGTGATGCATATGATCAAACAGGCGCAGAACAAAAGCTCCATCCCGAACGGGAACAACATGGCACCGGCTTTGGTTGAGACGTACTCCCGGTTGCTCGTATACACCGAGATTGAATCGCTCGGTATTAAAGGGTTCCTGGGGCAGCTGCTACCACAGGTGTTCAAATCACACGCCTGGGGCATACTGTACACGCTGCTGGAGATGTTCTCCTACCGGATGCACCACATTCACTCGCACTACCGGGTGCAGCTATTAACTCATCTGCATTCACTGGCATCCGTACCGCACACCAACCAAATGCAGCTACACTCATGGTGGGTAAAATTGGAGAAGAAAGGATAGGGAAATAGCGTGGAGATGGAGGCTCTTGTTTGATAACGATTTTGTTAATTTTAGTGTGGAATCAACTGCCCTTCGATTGATCATTGGGCTCGGGTCGGTGGAGGTACAGGCTCAGCTTTCGCGATACGTTAGCGAACCGAAGCCTCCGGGCAACATAGTATCGGCCGAGAGCGAGGAACTGAACCGTGCACTGATTCTCACCCTTGCCCGCTCAATGCACATCACCGGAACTGGAAGCGATCCCCAGTCCAGTGCCTGGTGCAAGGATCTGCTGCAGAACATAATGGTGAACACACCGCACGCTTGGCCGCAGCATACACTGCTTTGCTTCCCCCAGGTGCTGAACGAGTTCTTCATGCAACACAACATACCGAAGGAGAGCAAACAGCTTCTCAAGAAGACGGTCGACGAAGAGTTCCGTAACTGGGCTTCGATGACGAATGAGAACGATATCATCGCCCACTTCGGTATGGCCGTCAATCCACCTCTGTTTCTGTGTCTCGTATTCAAAATGATCATCGAAACGGATGCCATCAGTCCGGTGGCTTACAAGTGAGTAACAGAATGGACGAGAAAGGATGACAAAGGATGTGTTAGTTTATGCTGGGGATCTTGTTCACATTTTAGGATTCTGGAGCGTATCGGTGCGCGTGCCTTGTCAACGCATCTGCGCAAACTTTGCGATTATTTACTGTTCGAGGTGGCCAACTCGGGCGGCGGAGCGCACGTGAACAAGTGCGTCGACACGATCAACGACATGATCTGGAAGTATAACATCGTAACGATCGATCGCTTGGTGTTGTGCTTGATCCTGCGTACCCTCGACGGTAACGAGGCCCAGGTTAGCTTCTACATCATACAGCTGCTGCTACTGAAGACGTCCGAGTTCCGCAATCGGGTGCAGGAGTTCATAACCATCAATTCACCCGAACACTGGAAACAGAACAACTGGCACGAGCGGCACCTGGCTTTCCATCAGAAGTTCCCGGAGAAGTTTGCTCCGGATGAATCGGTCTCACACCCGACACTACCCGTGTATTTTGGCAACGTGTGCCTCCGATTTTTGCCCGTGCTAGACATTATCGTGCACCGATACCTGGAGGTACCGACGCAGCTCAGCAAAACGCTTGACGTCATCCTTGACCATCTGGGCTCGTTGTACAAATTTCACGATCGTCCGATCACTTATCTGTATAATACGCTACATTACTACGAGGTGAAGCTACGGGATCGACCTTTGTTAAAGAAACGATTGGTGAGTACGAAGAGAAGCGAAGAATCTCCGATCCCTGCGAAATATCCCCTTCACGTGTCCACGGTGGCGTCGTTACAGGTTGGAACCGTTGTCGGATCGTTGAAGGATGTGCGTCCGGAGAACTGGGCCCTGACTGAACAGTATCAGGCGTATATGGTAAAGAAGGAGAACGACAATGCCAACTGGGTACCGGAACTGAGCTACTACATTCATCTCGTAGGCCGAATGCAAGACAGTATCCTTTTTTTGCAAAATGTATTTTCTGATAACGTTGCCATTTTGATCCGAGTTCTTCCTTAGCTAGCCTTGCCTTCTTATCCCCGCCACCTCTCTAACCACCGTAGCAATGGATGGTAAAAATGTATTTTCAGGTACAGATTGGCGATTCAACGAGTTCCCGAACCCACCGGCACACGCACTGTATGTGACTTGCGTCGAGCTGCTAGGTCTACCGGTGGGACCGAGTGTCGTGGCGAACAGTATTATCGATGTGCTGGTGAAGGGATACACCGTGGTACCGACGGGTGTGGTACATAATTGGGCCAACACGATCGGCTTGATCATGGCCGCACTACCCGAGGCGTACTGGTGTGTGATTTACGAGCGAATGCAGGAAGCACTACGATCACCCGCCATGAAACAGTGGACGTACCGGCAGAGCCCATTCGAGATGTTCAACTTTAAGGTGGTACGCGAAGCAATGCTCGATCGCAGCTACGTAACGGTGTTGGCAATCGTGCACAGTACCTTCCATCACTTTGGCATCGGCCAACTAGCGACCATAACGGAGTAAGGAAGAGAGAGGTTTACCATTCTTACGGTCTTTCGATATTTATTTCTTTTTCTCTTTTTCTCGCATTCCTTAGCTCAATCAAGGAGAAGCTGAAACCACTCGTCCAGACTGAATATCAGTTGATCTACCTTTGCCACGTAGTTGGTCCGTTTTTAAATCGGTTAAGCGTAGAGCGAGCTCGTGCCGTGTCGGATATCACGCTGATGTTGTACGAACTGCTCGAGCAGGTGGACAAAGCGCAACCGACACAACCGTTGCGTTACATGGATCCGATCTGTGATCTGCTGTACCACATCAAGTATATGTTTGTCGGTGACACGATGAAGACAGACCTGGAGGCGATCATCCGTCGTTTGCGACCAGCACTGCAGATGAGGTTGCGCTTTATCACTCGCCTCAATGTTGAAGAGATCGGTGTTGATCAGAACGCTAATGCGGGAGCTACTGGCCCAGGTACTGGTGTGGCCACTGGAGGAACTGGAGTTCCAGGAGGGGGATCTATGCCAGCGCAACAAACAGGATCAACACAAATGGCAGTAGGTGCTAATGTTGGTGGTGTTGTTGGTGGTGGTGTAGGCATCGGAGCACAATCTGCTGGCCAAGGTGTTGCCGTGGGAGCAGCTGTAGCAGCGGCCGCTGCCGCTGCAGCTGCTGCCCAACAATCGGCAGTTGGAATGGTCAATCAAAATGTTGCGTTACAGCAACAGCTTCAGCAACAAAAACAGCAGCAACAACAACAGATGGGTCAGGGTATGCAGCAGCACCATTGATCCTGATGCCAGGAAAAGTGGCACATTGTCGTGAACGTTATTTTAATGATGCAGACTATGAAAATGCTTTTTTTAAGATTAAGAGACAAAATATGTTTATTATAAAATAATTTCGTATCGAAACATTTATTCTATTGATTCAAATAATGTCAATAACAACGCTAAAAAATGTTACAGTTATGCCTCCTTGGGATCAACTGTCACAGCAGAGGATGATCTGCGTTCGAATTTCACGAAGACAGGCTTGCTGGTACGCAAAATTATATCCGAAATGAAATCCAGTTCTTCACGCTTCGTAACGGGCAGGATACGGAAGTGTGTCAGTATCGCCGTGAGTACTGATTTCAGTTCGAGTATCGCGAACCGCTGACCGATACAGTTTCTTGGGCCAGCACTGAACGGTACATACGCGTAAGGGCTACGTCCTTCTACATTCTCCGGCAGAAAGCGATCCGGATCAAAGCGTTCCGGATCTGGGAAAACAGTAGGATCACGGTGTAGATCGTAGATATGCACATTGATTATGCTGCCCTTCGGAACGAACCGCTCTCCGAAGTACGTATTTTCCGTGATGGAACGAGAGATAAACGGTACCGGTGGAAAGAGGCGCAGCGATTCCTTCAGCACCATATCCATGTACTTCATCTCGTTGTAGTCCGCCTGGCAGAGCTCACGGTCTGGGTCCGCCTTCCCGAGGATAATGTGTTGAATCTCTTCGTATAAGCGCTCCTGAACCTCGGGATGGAGTGCTACCAGTAGGAGCGTAAAGATGAGGGCAGCCGATGTGGTATCGTGACCCTCGAACATGAACGTGTCCACTTCCTCTCGTATGCCCTCCTCATCGATTTGTTGCTTCGCTTCGGCCGCCAGCAGCGTATCGAGCATAGCGTACCGTTGCTTGATGTTGGTGTAACTGAAAGCAACCGATTCTGGAATTAGTGATCATAGCGACGGGGAAACTCTGGCGCTCCTCGTAAGCTTACACATTTTCCTCAGAGAAATCACCAAAATTGCGCACATTCTGGTGAAACAGCTCGCGCCGCTGTTGAATGATAGAGCGCGTGAAGGCGTGTACCGGACGCAGGAGTTTACCAAACTTGGCCGCGAGTCCCAGCACCTTGTAGATAAACTGGTCGTATAGCCATGGGTTCATCAGACGGTCCAACAGCATGGTACCAATCGCCTCTATCTTACCACGATACTCTTTGGCCATGGTACCAGAGTCCAGCTTAACGCCCATTGCCGTCTCTGTGGGATCAGTAATAGCCATCATTGGAACCCCTCACTCTGAGTCCCTCGATCTCCACTTACCGCAGATAGTATTGAGTGTGAACTTCGTGATCAGTGGTTGCAGGGCAACGGGCTCACCCTTATCAGCTGCCGATTCTAGCTGAGCCACCATAC
Organism: Anopheles darlingi; assembly: GCF_943734745.1. Taxonomy (NCBI): domain Eukaryota; kingdom Metazoa; phylum Arthropoda; class Insecta; order Diptera; family Culicidae; genus Anopheles; species Anopheles darlingi. The sequence continues at coordinate 48,318,277 of NC_064875.1, forward strand.
TACGGCATTCGTCCTGAAAGGTGAGCAGGAAGCTGGGCAAAATATTGAAATGGAAGGCCGGCGTAAGGATACGGCGACGGTGCTGCCACTTGGCACCGGTACTGTTGAGCAGTCCGATCCCCAGGAATTCGTGCATCAGATGGTAGATGAGACTCTTGTCGATCAATCGCTGGCTGGAGAGCAACGGTTCCACATCTTTGGCCTGGAACGCGTTCACGGTGAGGATACCACGCACCACCAGTCGGTACGTGTCTTGGTAAAGAGCTGCCCAACGTCTTGGTAGCCGGAAGGTTTGCAGCTGATCGTTAAACAGCAGATTTTGTGCATTGCCGAGTATGGGCAGCAGAGCAGGACCCGGGAATTGTTTTGCCGCACGATATGCAGGTGAAAAGCGTAAGTAGAGCTCCAGCAGGAGCAACAGGACTGCTACAGTACCAAGTATCCCCGTCAAGAGGTCCATTTCGATTGGCTTTCAAAGTTAAACTGACCAGCGGTCAGTCGGTTTTTGGCACATTCATGCTGATAAGTCGTGAACTTCGGTTTTGGATGCGAATGGCATTCATATTCGTTGATAGTAGAAACACGTGGGATGCAATAACAAAAAATAGTGATAATACGAGAATCAGACCGCATGCTAGCCGGAGCTGCTGTGATTCGTTGTTGTCTGAGACCGACCTGGAAGCATTGGTTCTTCTCGAGAACGCAAGTTGCAGAATCATCGTGACATTGCCGATTTGTACCACGACCCTAAATGTGCCCAAAATTGATATGGCGTATAGCCTGTTTGTTATCAGCATCTCCCTCACAGGTGCAATAGGTTCGACACAATATTCTACTTATCCGTTGGTGACCTATATTTAAGCTTATGCATTAACCACCAAACCCCAGTAGTGTTAATGTTTGTAACAATGTTCTTGAAAAGTGTATGAAAGAGGAAAACCACGAAGGGATGGTAGTTCCATACTCTTCCTGGTGTCTTCGTGCATAATGTATTTGACTATCTTTGAAGATTATAAAATTATTGCAGACAAAACCTAGGAAAAAAAAATCATGAAATACCAAACCCAAACCTCAATGCTCACTTCATACTTTATGCATTGAATGGCTGTAGGGGGAAGCAGACCGATAATATTTACTGATGGAATATCAGGTCGTTCTGAATCTGTTTAAGCTATAGGTAAAAATGTTGGTTTATTGGTAAAAATTCAAAAATGTATTTATTTAAAAACCAACAAGATAATTGCGGTTCTAAAAATAGAATAAGTGTAGTATTTCGCCACCCGCTTATGCGACCTTCGGACAAAAGAAAGGCAATGATTTATGTTTAAAGCAAGGAAGTACAAATATGGTGATAAGAATGTCCCAGGCACGTCGTATTCGCTCGTGCTTTGCTGATACGATGGGTTAACAAACTCTAGTGGGAAAGAGGATTGGTTAAACGACCTCCCTTAACCATCAACGAGCCACTATGCATGACGTCGCTCAAATTGGACTTTGAGCGGGTTGGAGGCACGCAGGACCAGATCGGTGAGGAAACGTATCTGGTGGCGCTGTGTGATGGGCAGGAGACGGTACCGCAGCACTAGATGTGCGACGGCAGCCTTTACCTCGAGCATTGCATACTTTTGTCCGATGCAGTTTCGTTGACCCGCACTGAACGGAACGTAAGCGTACGGATTACGAGTAGCCACGCGCTCCGGCAGAAAGCGGTCCGGATCGAATCGCTCCGGATCGGGGAACTGTTCCGGATCGCGGTGTATATCATAGATGTGCAAGTTGGCAATGCAACCACGCGGAATCGTTCGACCATCCGGTAGTGACACACTTTCGCTGACGGCACGTGAGATAAATGTGACAGGAGGCCACATCCTTAAGCACTCCTTGATAACACGATCAAAGTACTTCAGCGAACCAAAGTCCTGAGGATCAAAGTGTTGTCCACTGTTGGTGGTGTAGGATTTTGTTTGCCGAAGCGCGTCTAACTCATGGTAGACACGCTCCTGCACCTCCTGCTCCCAAGCCAACTGCAGACAGATGAAGACCAGTGCGGCCGCCGTCGTATCGTGACCTTCGAAGGTAAACGTATCCACTTCCTCGCGTATGCCAGCTTCGTCAATCTGTCCGCGGACTTCGGCAGCCAGGAGCGTGTCGAGCATAGCGTACCGTTTTTTGCCGCTGGCAGAGGACAGACTATAGATAGTGTCCTCTGGCTGGTGCTGGTTGGTATCGGTGACCTGGGCATTAGATAGCATTCCATCCCGGAACAGTTGCCTTCGTTGGGCTATGATAGCGATTGTGAACTGGTGTAGGGGTTTAATTAGACAATTCAACCGGCTGGTATATCCAAGGATCCAAAAGATGAAATCGCTATACAGCCATGGACGGACGGCGCGGTTGAGGAGTAGCTCACCGACCTTGTACAATCCCGAGCGATACTCTTCTGAACCCTGCATCGCGTCCAGCTTCACACCCATCGATGTTTCTGATTGAAGAGAAGATACAGTGGACCGGGATTAAGCTACATGTTGGGGCTTCTTTGGCACGAATAATCACTGTCTTTCCGACACTGACCACAGATAGTGTTGAGTGTGTACTGGGACATCGTTGATTGCAGCTCGATCTCCGTAATACCTCTGCTCATCTGTGCATCGATGAGATTGGCCAGCTTTTCACTCTCCTCGCAGAACGTTCGGTAGAATCCGTTCAGTATGTTGAAGTGGAAGGCCGGCGTAAGGATGCGGCGCCGTTGGAGCCACTTTTCACCCGCACTGTTCAACAGCCCGACACCGAGCAGCGGATGTAGAAAGCGATAGAGCATGCTTTTGTCGGTGTTACGCGTTCCACTCAGGATCGGTTCCGCCTCTTGGCACCGGGTTATGTTCAAAGTGAACACGGCACTGTTTAACCAAAGGGTATACGAACCACCGTACCGCGATGCCCAGCTTCGAAACTTGATAAACGTACTAGCAGGATTCATGCCACGGGAGGAGTACATCGTACCGATTATGGGCAATATAGTAGGGCCTGGGAATTGGCGCATGGCAGCGTATGTCGATCCACTCTTGTCGAACACATCCCTGATCAGCAAAAGCAGTAGCACCAGCAGCAATATGCCAACGATCACTGTAAAGGAGGAAAACGCTGCATCCGTCTCGGGTGCCATCTCGATACTGGAGCTACGATTAACGGCTGAACGTACTAGAGCTACTCGAAGAGGCTAGCACGTTGATAAGAAAGTCAATGTTATACTAGAACGTACTGTATACTGTAGATGATGACTGTACATGCTGAATGTTTTGAATTCTGATTGGAATGAACGGCTAGAGATGCTACGTTCGAAACTGTAGCGTGAACTAAGTAGATCCGCTTCGTAGTCCGGATTCGTTTGTTTTCATTCCAACGGCGAGCGAACAGAAATAAAATGAATTGTGAGACGAAGAAATTTCATCAATGGGTAGAACCGATTAGGAATCATTGACACAAATTTGCATTTTCTGTATTGTTGCTATAGCGAAAAAAACGATTTCTGGCCAACAACGGGTGATGCCCCATCTAAGTTTTTTTTGATGATTACACTAGAGTACAAATGACCAGCTCATGCAGCACGACGCACTAACTTCACTATCAAAGGGGTCTTGGCGCGTAGCACTAGATCAGCGGCGAACACAACGTCCTCACGGCGCGTTACCGGCAATAACTGGAAGTGGTTGAGCAGGGTCACCAGTACCGTTTTGATCTCGAGCAGGGCAAACTTCTGGCCAATGCAGTTCCGCGGGCCCGCACTGAATGGTACGTACGCATACGGATTGCGTTTTGCTACATGCTCCGGTAGAAACCGATCCGGATCAAACCGTTCGGGATCGGGAAATTGGATCGGATCACGGTGCAGATCGTAGATGTGGATGTGAGCGATAGTGTTGTGGCCAAACGTAGCTTCATCTATGCGGGGTATATTCATGCTTTGAATCATGCAGGAGAGGTTTTCGATGTGATTGCGCTTACCAATAGTTAGATCTCCGGTTATCGTGCGTGATATAAATGCCACCGGTGGATAGAGACGCAAAGATTCCTTCAGCACACGGTCCAGGTATGGAAGCTGTTGATAGTCATGCACCGTCAGAGGAGCTAGAGTAGAATCGCAGTTCCGCAGCTCGGCGTAACACCGGTCCTGTACATCTGGTTCGTTCGCGAGTACCAAGAGCGTGAACATGATGGCCGCGGCCGTCGTATCGTGGCCTTCGAACATGAACGTATCCACCTCTTCGCGAATACCTTCCTCATCAATTTGCTGTTTCGCCTCGGCTGTTAGCAGCGTATCGAGCATGGCGTAGCGATCCTTGCGGCCAAAGTACCTATCAGAAGGATGGAGAATGCAGAAGAAAACTAAGATGCGAAATTCTTTCGGACGCCGCTTTAGTGATCATACGTACATGTTTTCCTCCGAATCCTGTACTAACTGGCGTTGGGCATGGAATTCTGTTCTCCTTTGGCGGATAATGCTCCTCGTAAAATGGTGAATCGGTTTTAAAGCCTTCGACAGCGCACCTTCGTAACCGAGAATCCGAAATACCCAATCACTGTACAGCCACGGAGACATCGTGCGATGGACCAACATCTCACCGACCTCGTACACACGCTTCTTGTACTCATCTGCCTCTTCATACGCATCCAGCTTCACACCCATGGCCGTTTCTGGTAAAAAATGAATTAGCAATGACACGATCGCACCGTATTCGGTCCTAGCGCACACTTACCACATATTGTGTGCAGCGCAAAGCTGGTCACGATTGGTTGCAGAACGATCTCTTGCACACCATCGGCCAGGCTATCAAGCTGATGGACCAATTTTACACTTTCCTCCTGGAAGATGGCCAGAAATCTGGGCAGAATGTTGAAGTGGAAGGCTGGGGTGAGAATGCGGCGTCGATGTTGCCATTTCGACCCCTTGCTGCATAGCAACCCATCCCCCATCAACGAATGTAGAAAGCCGTAGAGTATACTCTTCCGGATGTGTTGCGTGCTGGACAGGATCTTTTCGGCTTCGCGGACACGAGTGACGTTCAATATGATATTCCCATTGAAACACTGCCTGTAGGATCCACCATAACGGTTCGCGTTTTCACGAGCATAAGCGAACGTTTGCACTTTACAGAATGAAGAGAATTTCATTTGGGAATCAGGACGGACCACAGCTCCACAGCTTACCTGCATTTTTAAACAGGAGTTCGCACAGGTTTCCTATCAAAGGAAGGATCGGAGCTCCGGGATAGAGGTTTGCTGCACGGTATGCATCCGTTCGTCTCCACTGGAAATCACGCACGATCGCCAAAGCGATGAAACACCCGAGCACCAGCAGCACCAGAACGGTGGCAAGCAGCATGGTTGCAACTTTACCGCGTGGTTTCGTTAAAAGGACTAACATGCCCTTCACGCAGCCTCGCGATCACTGGCTTCGGTGAGACACGACGATGACTCGTTCGCTTCTCTGAATCAACTGCGGAAGAAGCCACGAGCCCATAACGGGTCAGCCAACAAGTAGGACTGACTCGGAGGATCCCACTCCGACAACGACATCTCTGTATACTATCAAAACGTCCGCGGTATTCGTACGAAGTACGACGACCTACGGTTAGCCATCTCAGAGAAGGACTTCGACGTCATCTTTTTGGCAAAGACCTGGGTCGATTCGATCATACGTACTGGCTTCTACGTCTCTAATGCCTACAACCTCTTTCGCTGTGTTCGGAACTCGTTCAATAGCATCCGTGTACGTCGCGGCGGTGTCCTTTTTGCCATCGCATCGTCGTTCATTGCTCGTGAACTGCTTACACGCACCTCGTCGCTCGAACAGCTGTGGGTTCGGATTCGAATATGCGGAAAATCTCATCATCGGCGCGGCTTACCTTCCGCCAGTCCTGTGTAACTCCATCGTGAGGCTTAGCGACCTAAACGCGTCCATCAGCGAAATACTCGCGCAGACTAGCATGAACGATAGGTTCCTGCAAGTTGGGGACTTTAATCAGCCTGCCAGCTCACGCGGGTACAGAAATCATCAGTTTCGCGATCTCTTGAGCTTGCATAGCTTACGGCAAACTGCGGCACTTCAATGAACATTGACTTGAACTTCAGACGAGCTGACTTTTGGACTCATCAACGAGATCATTGCCACCACTGACTGGGGTCAACTGCACTCTTCGACAGCCATTGACGACGCTGTCCGTTTTTTCAGCGACACTGCGCTATCCGCCCTGGTACAACCGGTTGCTCGTTTCAACGAAACGCCAGAAGAACCGCGCGCTTCGGCGGTAAAAGCGTCACCCGACACATCATATACCTCCGAGCTGTGAGTGGAGCAAATCGGGCTCTAAACCGGGTGTTTCACCGCCACTATGTGTGGAACATGGAGGGCAATCGACGACGCAATCCAACCGCTTTTTGGTAGTTTGTCAAAGAGAAGCGACGAACGCGACAGCCCCCTTGTGACGTTCAGTAATGTGAAATTACTGCTGAGTATGATAGCGAATAAAGGGAAGTTTTTGCCAGGTGATTCCGCGATGTCTCTTATGCACCAGTGAATGCCCTGCAATCTATTTCCGTTGTTGTTGACACCAGCACTGTCGAGCGAGTGGCCAAAAAACTAGAGTTGAGCTACAGAGCAGGTCCCGATGGTATACTGGCCGCTGTTATTAAAATCTTTCCTTCTCTAATACCGCACTTAACGAGACTAATACAGCTTTCCTTCGAACATGCAACGGTTCCGAAGATGTGGAAAACTTCGGTGATGATCCCCCTTTTCAAAAAAGGTGTTAAATGTGAAGCAGCTAACTATCGAGGTACGCTGGCTCGAGTCTTACCTGATTGGCAGAACCTACCTAGTCGTAGTCGGTGATACACTCTGTGAACCATTCACCAGTACCTCGGGTGTGCCGCAGGGCAGCACCCTGGGCCCTCTCTTATTCCTATTGTTCGTCAATGATGAAGTGTATGCGCTTATTATATGCGGATGATAGTAAAATATTTATGCCTATTGTGCGAGCGAGCGAAGAGTAACAAAATGAATTGTGAGACGATGAAATTTCATCAAGGGGTAGAACCCATTGGTATTCATTGATACAAACTTGCATTTTCTGTATTGTGCTCTAGCGACAAAACCGATTTCTGGCCAACAACGGATGATGCCCCATCTAAGTTTTTTTTTTTTTGATGATTACACTAGAGTACAAATGACCAGCTCATGCAGCACGACGCACTAACTTCACTATCAAAGGTGTCTTGGCGCGTAGCACTAGATCAGCGGCGAACACAACGTCCTCACGGCGCGTTACCGGCAATAACTGGAAGTGGTTGAGCAGGGTCACCAGTACCGTTTTGATCTCGAGCAGGGCAAACTTCTGGCCAATGCAGTTCCGCGGGCCCGCACTGAATGGTACGTACGCATACGGATTGCGTTTTGCTACATGCTCCGGTAGAAACCGATCCGGATCAAACCGTTCGGGATCGGGAAATTGGATCGGATCACGGTGCAGATCGTAGATGTGGATGTGAGCGATAGTGTTGTGGCCAAACGTAGCTTCATCTATGCGGGGTATATTCATGCTTTGAATCATGCAGGAGAGGTTTTCGATGTGATTGCGCTTACCAATAGTTAGATCTCCGGTTATCGTGCGTGATATAAATGCCACCGGTGGATAGAGACGCAAAGATTCCTTCAGCACACGGTCCAGGTATGGAAGCTGTTGATAGTCATGCACCGTCAGAGGAGCTAGAGTAGAATCGCAGTTCCGCAGCTCGGCGTAACACCGGTCCTGTACATCTGGTTCGTTCGCGAGTACCAAGAGCGTGAACATGATGGCAGCGGCCGTCGTATCGTGGCCTTCGAACATAAACGTATCCACCTCTTCGCGAATACCTTCCTCATCAATTTGCTGTTTCGCCTCGGCTGTTAGTAGCGTATCGAGCATAGCGTATCGATCCTTACAGCCAAAGTACCTATCAGAAGGATGGAGAATGCAGAAGAATACTAAGATGCGAAATTTCGTGATGCGAAGAGATGCGCTTTAGTGATCATACGTACATGTTTTCCTCCGAATCCTGTACTAACTGGCGTTGGGCATGGAATTCTGTTCTCCTTTGGCGGATAATGCTCCTCGTAAAATGGTGAATCGGTTTCAGGGCCCTCGACAGTGGACCTTCGTAACCGAGAAACCGAAATACCCAATCACTGTACAACCAGGGTGACATCGTGCGATGAACCAACATCTCACCGACCTCGTACACACGCTTCTTGTACTCATCTGCCTCTTCATACGCATCCAGCTTCACACCCATGGCCGTTTCTGGTAAAAAATGAATTAGCAATGACACGATCGCACCGTATTCGGTCCTAGCGCACACTTACCACATATTGTGTGCAGCGCAAAGCTGGTCACGATTGGTTGCAGAACGATCTCTTGCACACCATCGGCCTGGCTATCAAGCTGGTTGACCAATTTTACACTTTCCTCCTGGAAGATGGCCAGAAATTTGGGCAGAATGTTGAAGTGGAAGGCTGGGGTGAGAATGCGGCGACGATGTTGCCATTTCGACCCCTTGCTGCATAGCAACCCATCCCCCATCAACGAATGTAGAAAGCCGTAGAGTATACTCTTCCGGATGTGTTGCGTGCTGGACAGGATCTTTTCGGCTTCGCGGACACGAGTGACGTTCAATATGATATTCCCATTGAAACACTGCCTGTAGGATCCACCATAACGGTTCGCGTTTTCACGAGCATAAGCGAACGTTTGCACTTTACAGAATGAAGAGAATTTCATTTGGGAATCAGGACGGACCACAGCTCCACAGCTTACCGGCATTTTTAAACAGGAGTTCGCACAGGTTTCCTATCAAAGGAAGGATCGGTGCTCCGGGATAGAGGTTTGCTGCACGGTATGCATCCGTTCGTCTCCACTGGAAATCACGCACGATCGCCAAAGCGATGAAACACCCGAGCACCAGCAGCACCAGAACGGCGGCGAGCAGCATGGTTTCAACTTTACCGCGTGGTTTCGTTAGAAGGACTAACGCGCCCTTCACGCAGCGTCGCGATCAACCCCTCTGTACCGCACAGATCGAGGAAGTAATCAAGCGAACAGGTAGAAAGCGTTGGGGATGTAAACCGGCTACCCGATAATCACTGTAATCGATGGGCGCCGTACACCGTGCTTATGCCCGGTCTCTAGTTCAATGCTGAGTTAAGGAGTTATTGTGTCGTGGAGGAATACTTTGGTATCTTAGTGAGTGATCTAATTCAGTGATCCTGGACTGATTAAAGTTAGAACTGGCCATAAGTATCTCAGACTGGTTCTTGAATGGGATTTTATTATGTGACGGTTTATGGACCTTTTGTAATCCGCGAATCTGTAATTAGCCGCCATTCATTACTGAAGTACTGATTGATGCATTAATAAGGAGTTGTATTTCAAGTAGTTTATTTCAAACAATCGGCAATGTTGCTTAAAACATTACAAACGTTTTTAAACGATTTTTGACTCATTAGAAAAAAAACACTTAAGTTTATACCTTTTCCATTGTATATTTCGGATACCATATACTTCAATATACCGAACCCTCGACATAAATGTAACATTTACAAATATCAGTCACGTTTATTAGTATCTACTATCTAAGGTACTACTACCATTTACATCTACGTGAGACCTCATCCTTGAGCTTTCACGTTCGGTTCGTCAATACGATCAATAATCGAATCAATTAACAGCTTAATGAACGTCAGACGTCATACTGAATATCTAGCAAGTGCGAAGTGTCCGGCGAACGGCCAATTCTCGTCAGCAGCCTTAGATAGTTGGTCGTGATCCAGTAATGGAATGATTGACGCCTAGAACGGGAATAAACACGTTAATATATGAGAATAAAAATGAGTAGGGAATTCATTTCAATCATCCATATGGACTCACCAGAGCAGGTACTCGAAACGCAACATCCGGAAACTGACCCAGAGAAAGTTAAAGACGTTACGACCGGAGGGGCACAACGCGGCGAGTGCACAGCGTGCCAGGATTCGCGGCCGATCAATCGGATCACCGTGATCGCGAGCGATCGAACGAACCGTATTGAGGTTGCTGAAAGAAACAGAATCCAACCATTAATGTTTGCCTTTTCGGACACTATCTGTGTTTAGTAAAGGGTTCCTACCGTATCACTAAGATTAAGTTGCGTGGCATGTTTTTCAGTGTGACCATTACTCGATCAAAGTGTTCCTTCGCCTGTTTCGTCATGTACGCCAGATCTTGATCGGTAAGGCGTGTGGAAAGTTTGGCTCCTCCCTTCAGCTCCAGCGGGCGCTGCAGTAAAATTTCAGCAAATGTTCGATAATCGGTCACATTCAAAGCACTGGAGTGTCGCTTCATGGCCTCATGATCGCGTAATACTATCGCCTCCCAAAAACGACACAAATTCTCCCGAACATCCGGCGCGAGATGCTCGTAGAGCCCATGATCTAGCAGTACCAACTGCACGTTGTGCGGCTTCTCTGGGTTCCTTCGGACAAACACGTTACCGGGATGGGGGTCAGCATGCACGAACCCGGTAGAGAAGATTTGCCTTCCGAACGCCTGAAACAGGTGCCGGTCGATCTCGGATACGTTCAGCTGTAAAGCTTCGATCGATCGTCGATCACTGATTTTGCAGCCATCGATGAATTCCGTGGTAAGAATGCGTTCGTTCGTCAACTCCCAGTGTATCTTGGGGACGTAAATGGCATCGAAATGCTGCAGATCCTTGGCGCATCGTTCAGCGTTCTTTCCTTCGTGCACAAAGTCTAGCTCCTCACGCAACGAGCCTTGTAGATCCTCGACAATCCATCCGAAATTGTAATTCTTATGGATGAGCGCGACCAGACGTTGGAGGAACATGATCGTACGCAGATCTCCGTCGAATCGCTTGCGTAGATCCGCATACTGCACCTTCACTGCCACGTGCTGACCGTCCTTGGTGACTGCACGGAACACCTGCGCCAAGCTGGCCGCCGCAATCGGTTCGTAGTGGAAGTTATCGAATACCTTCTCCGGCGGAGCACCGAAATCCTCGATGAATATCGTGCGCACCTCGTTGGGGCCACGGGTGAGACATCGATCTTCCAGCTGCCGTAACGTATCGACGTACTCCTTCGGGATGATGTGATTAACGGCAGCCACACCTTGACCGATTTTGATGTATAGTCCTCCGTTGGCCAGGCATCCTTCGAGGAGTTTCTTCGCCGAT
>NC_064875.1:48334541-48359541 GCF_943734745.1 Anopheles darlingi
TCGGTCAGATCGAGCCCGAGTACGTCCGCGAACCGAACTATCTTCTTGCGGCCCGGTGTCCCCGGAGGTGTTTTGCCCGTTTTCAGCGAGGAACATCTTCGGATGCGCTGCGGTTTCGTTTCTTCCTCATCTTCATCACCAGACGAAAGGGTCGCCCGACGCTCGCGCTGCTTCTTTGGTTCCTCATTCTCGTCATTGACTCGTTCCTCCTCCTGGCTGATCGTGCAATCGTGCAGGATCTTTTCCACTTCCGCTATCTGGATGGCGGCACAGGGACGGAGCTCACGTTCTTCCTGTTCTCCATTGTTCATCGTTTTGCGCTGATGAGCGACGTCGGCAGCATACTGTAACCCGTACGCCATCAGTCCGATCTCGGTGTCGGCATTGATCACCGTACCGCGTGGCATAATGGCGTGTCCATTTCCGATGTGCCGCGATCCACAATCCGGAACGTCGATACCGGCCCCGGTGGGGCAGCTACTATCAGCTACTGGTCCCGGTTGTGTTCCATCCTCCAGTGGTTCCATCGTTACATCCTGTAGAGTGCTGTTCGAGTTTGAACTGATCCCGGTGAAGGTCGAAATGTTGGATTCAGTCGATTGCGATGGGGGAAGTGACTCCGAGCAGCTGTCACTGTCGATGGTGCTGCTGCCCACATAACCGGTCGGTATGTGTCCGTTGGCCGTGTGTATGATATTGGTCTGACTAGCAAAAGGATTGCTGATGGTTGCCACTGAGGTAGTTGAAGTTGTGTCAAGCTTCGATGGGCTATCAATCGCACTCTCCGGTGCGGACACTCCTGACACTCCGGAGCTGGCCGCGGCTGAGGTAGTGGCCAGGGAACAGTCGGCGACCGGAACGGCACAATCATAGTACACGCAGCCACCGGCCGAACGTTGCTGCTCCGGATCGGAACTATCGGGATCGTAGAACTGACAGTCGGACGAACTGCTATGGCTACTGGCGGCCGATCCTTGCGGTGTCGAGCAGGGCGATGAACAAACGTAACCGGACTCGGGGGCCTGCGTTATCGGATCAGCGTCCGAAGAGGCTGGACCGTGCCCGGAAGGCAATCCCGTCGGTGTGGCCGATGCCGTCTCGATCAGTCGCGTATACTCGCATTCTTCGATCGGTGAGCTAGGGCTTTCCGGTTCCAGGCCAAAGTCGAAGAAGGAATCGGCCTCGTGCGCGACAATACGCAGCGGCTGTAGACTCGTTACGACCGTGCTGCTCTGTTCATCGTTGGCGGCTGCCGAAAGCCAAGTGTTTTCGCTGTGATTCTGCTGTTCGTTCGCCGTAAGGCTGCTACCGTCCGCCGTATCTTCATCGTCACCGGTGCTGCCCTGCAGGAAAAGCAAACGGGAACGGTCGATTAGTCATGGAAGGGAAACTGAGTGTGTCAGGGATATGGAATATAATTTCGATTCCCAAACTCAGGATTGAATTTCGAATTAAGCACATGCCGAGGCATTCAGTTGTTAGTAGCTTAATGACCGAACGGGGAATTCGCGGATTGACATGGCGTCTTACCTGCGAACCAAGATTCCGTAGGCGCGACTGTAGGCTCCGGGCGAAGGCCTCGGCGCGGCCCCGGCACGACATACCGATCGGGAGCAGTGCGGTGATGCCGCACGGTCTGTCAGGTGCAGTCGTCGCTGACGGATCGCCCGGCGTTGTCATGGAAGTGAGACAGTTTCTGGCAGTAGCAACAGGGACACGATCGCGAAGGAAGAGAAAGAGAGAGAGAGAAAGAGAAAGAGAGAAAAGTCGTTCAAATCATCAGCCAACTCATTGATCAATGCTCGTTTTCGAAGCTAGCAAGTAACGCAAACGCGAGAGGACATTGGACTTGCTGTACTGTAGAAGCGACGGGCGAGCGAAAGCGTTAATTGATAAATTTGAATCGCACAAATTGGGTGCCAATAGAGCTGTTAATAAGCCGTTGATTGATGTATCGATCTAGTATCTAATTGTACGAATAGCGAAGCGAAGGAAGCATCTAATATCTACCACCAGACTGAGCAGCATTTCCGATGGGTTTTATCAGACCATTAACCTTAAAAAGGGCGTGCACTTGACGTAACAAGAACCAGCAGACGAAGACGATCCGAGCAGCTCTTAAAATGTGCACGCAGATGCCATAGGAGCGCCATTAGAACGATATCGTCTGGTACATCTCCAATCCAAGCAATTAGCCCACTCGAACGCTCCCCTTCCGTTTCAATTGGCTCATCGTGATAGCGGAGAGTGATGATCACATGATCACACGGGCGTCAGAGCAAACCTCCATCATCCTTTGCGTCACGACAGACTGGCGAAAGCCTACCGCTGTCTGTGGCCGTCAGTGGGTAACGCGAGGTGAAATGCAAAAATTAATGCAAAATTTTCTTCACAAACAACAAGCACAGGGATCGGATGGTGTGGTGGCGTTTTCATTTTTCAATTAAATTTATTTATGGCAACCGAAACGCAACGAAACGAAACGAAACGAAACAAGCGGCATCACCATTTACGATGACGCATATGCGCCATCCGCTCTCGGGCCACGCCGGTTGGCCAAGGGACACACAGGATCACACCGCGCGATCCGTGCGCTCATGTCAATCGCCACGTTGGTGGCGCCCCGTTTGGTGCTGCTTCTTTGTGCGTTTGCTTGTGCCACGAGCGCCACTAGCTGCTGCTGCTGCTGCTGCTGCTGCTTACAGGATAATGCATCCTGCTTTCCGCGCGAGAGGGCAAGCCAAGGAACAAAAGACAAAACAATGACCTTAGGGCGTGATACTGGCCAGTGGAACGGGGAACTACCACGAGCTGTGTGTGAGAGCTTCTTACGGCCACGAAAGTGAATATCATGCTCCTCCTCCTCCTCCTCATCGTCCCCATCAGCCAGCCACGCGAAAGACGCGATCAGAGAGATCACTGGTTTGGCCACTTTCTATAAATACCGTCAATAGCGCGGGATGTGACGATCGGCGGCATCGTACCGCCACCATCACCACCCTCCCTCCCGGTGGATCATCATTGCGCGTGTTTCGATTTTATTTTAACCTTTTTTTCCCCTCCTTACATCGCCTGCGTGCCTGGCACGACAATAAACAACGCCATTCACGCGTATCCTCGCGAGGTGTTGGGCGAGTAAGTCCGCGCGCGCGCGGTGGAACAGGATCACGATCAGATTCAACAAAAGACTACTTTCGATTCGTCTTGCGAGCGGATATAAGGTGTGGTGGAATGTCTATTGTTTTGTTGAAGGTACACGACAAGCATCGATGGATAGCAAAGCAACACATGGCGACAGGTGCTGTGGCGTGTAATCAGTTCTTACAGAAACGCACTGGACACTACAAGCTGGAAATATAAACAAAACAAACTAACTAACAAACGGCAAAAACGAACAAACAAGAATAACGACAGAAACAGAAAAGCACAGAACAAGAAAAACACTATGAAGAAGGAAAAACCAATAACCTGATCAGAATGATCCACCACCAGACGTAGAGTGACCAAGCTTCATGTAATCTAGAAGAGAAAAAGAGAGAGAAAGAGGGAGAGAGAGAGAGAGAGAGAAAGATATAGGCGAGCAAGGGGAGGGGGCTTAATACAAAACTGAAAAAGGACGAAAAAAATACACTCCAAGAAAAACTCCTGATATCACATCCGGCCTCTTAGGTATGGGGGATGCCTTGTGTGTGTGGCGTAACCCGTTGCCGCCGATTACCATTCGTATCTGACAGAAACTGTCCTTCTGCTTAGGGCTCGCCGACGGTTAGCGGATTGGAACTGAACTCCGCGAGCGACAACCTATTATTAGCTCCCATAGTTCGGTACCGTGGTGGCCATATCGCGAGGTACCATCATTGAAGGTGCCGGCGTCGTCGGTGGTGGTGTAAAATCAATGCCCACAAAAACTGCTCGCACGCGCGAACCGAGACGCACCTTAACGTCTCGTCATGATCATGGGAGACGCAGGGTAGCATAATCTAAGCCTCTGGCCATTGAGCATTCGAGCACAGAACCTCACGAGGAGGGTTAGCGGGGGTTCATTCGTGTGTTTGGCATTTGCCATTGACTGAACTGGCGGCCACGATTGGATGGTACTAAAATAAGACGAATGTCAATGTCACGCCACGACGAAAAGGGTGAATACAAAAAGAAAGAGATAGAGAGATAGAGAGGGAGAGAGAGAGAGAGAGGGAGAGAGAGAGAGAGAGCTAGATAGTAGATGAAGTAGAGAAGAGAGAAATTGCCCAGCTCAAGCATACTTAGTACTCGGACCGGTTCAAAAGATCAGCGGATCGGCAACCAATGAAATTTAGTTGCCGTTAATCGCTTGATCTTCATTGATCGCTTTGGCTCCCGGTTGGAAAATGGAGAACGAGCATCCTTACACAAGGAGATCAATAAGGGAACGTATACTCACAGGATGGTGAGGAACAAACTAAAAGCATTCTAAGCGCTTTCAGTGCAGAATGTGATCAATGTGTCGTGTTTTGAACGGAAGGAATGCGGTGAAACCGAGGTAATATATCGAGTTGGATTAGTCAGTTGTTGTCAGCTGTCCTAAAGGAGCATAGCTAAGCTTTGAAAATCTGTCTACCTAGAAATAACACTCAATCTTGACTTAAGGGGGGGCTTTGGTTATTTCGGGTCCAAAAAAGGCTTATTTTTGACGATTTTTAGTGCAGAAACCATTCAAGTTCATTTTTTCAAGTGAAAGTCATATTAAACTGCAACTTTTCAAGAATATTTGGTTCTATTTTGGGGAAGATTTATTCGAAACTACGTTCATGGCATCCAATCTTGAAAGGCTAGTTTGCAAAAATGTACTTTTTGCGGTGCCCATCGTAGCCACGTGCTGGGTCATCAGAAATATTCAAATGAATATTCTTTTGTTAGATTATGAGTTTATCCAGGTAGCCCCGTTGAGTTTTTGTTAAATTTCCCATTTTTCGATTTTTGGCAGATTTTAGAAGTTGGAAAAGTGCTGCTTTTTTCGATATTGCCGTAAAAACGACACTTTACATAATTAAAAAAATTATTTATAAAAAAGTATCAACAATTTTAACAAAATCTCGACGGGGCTACCTGGCAAATAGTATAAAGATTAACTGTTCAAAATTTCAAATCGATCGGTCCAGTAGTTTTTATGCTACGATGGGCACCGACTTTGAAAACGTAGGTTTTGGGAAACGCTGTTCAAAATTGCGAGATGTATTGAGCCTTGTATTAAACTCTGTTTTTCAAAAATCAATATCTTTGCCAATTTGGCTTTGATTGATCCCAAAATTTTACACAATAATCTTGAAAGGATAACAACTCATAAAAAAATATAAAAAGTAAATGCGAATAAATAAAATAATATACCGAAGCCCCCCTTAATGTATGTTTGCAAAAGCATACTAGTACTACATAACTTACTCCTTGTACAGCTGTGTGTTTCTTACTTTGTTCAAATTATAGAAGTAGATATCACAATGATAATGCCACAAACTATATTCAAACTTATGAAGTTATTTGTCTCACGATGGTACTAGAACAATATAAGCTGGAAAGATTGAAAACTGATCTCATACCTTGAAGTTAATCCTATTTGAAGAAAGAGATCAGATAACCGATGTGCTGAGTGCGACTAACATTTTCATGAAAGAAAATTATGTTGTCTTATGTATTGCAGATTATGATCAGCTTCATAACACTTATTTCTAATCAAGCAACGAGGCACATTTGATTGGTGGATATGTGTATGGTTTTGGTAAATAACATTATACTTATTATTGTAGTGCCAACCAAAAATACATTCATAAGACCAGCATACTGACTCCAATAGCATGGAGCAATGGCAGATGCACTCCTCAAAATCGAATCCCACCGCTCAGGGCCTGGCCCCACACAGCATAATCTATTCTATCGCCTGCTCCCTTCGCACGTCGAAGTCGAAGTCTGTGTACCAACGACGAAGCCATAATAAACAACGCCTCGCGCCTTATCAGTGTATCGCGGCACGTTAGCTATGTAGTAAGGGTAGCGCCATCAAAAGCCAAGCTGTCCTCCCCTCACACCTTAACCCATCGGCCGACGGGAACCGGACCGGCACTGCGGGCGGGCACTAGATCCGCCCGTAACCTGGTCGCCCGTGAGGTCGCCGAGGGGAACCATCCGTAGATGCATGCTCGCTGACTCGGTGCACTTCACGGCCACCACGGCATTTGTTTATACCAATCGGTCCCAACCGGTGATAACGGATGGGATGCAGGGTGCGCAAGATGCAAGATGCTTTGTGCAAACGACCGAATGCACGCCGTCGCCGAATGTAACTCTCAACGCGAACACATGTGAACGAAGCGCAGGATGGGCCCAGAACTAGGTAAGCAAACGAAACCAGCTATGGTACAGCAACAGTAGCAGGAGTAGCGACAGCATATATATACCTCATTGCGTGGCTCATTTTTTGTTGGATTTCTTTCAGTAAATTGTTATGAATAATGAGGGTAAGTGGTGTACATTTGCATTTGCGACCGTCCATCAATTGCTGCTGATGAATCATTCGACTATGAGTTCCAAGGCGCAGTCGTTATCAGTTACGGATGATCTACTGATAGGGGCTCGTGTTCCATCGTGGTCCAAGCAATTAGAGATGGATCTGACACTGACGATTACCGTAGAATGTTGTTTTAGGAAAATTATTTCAGTCAAATGAATATCTTTACCAACTCATCCTTTCCTAAACGTGGTCGCTGATAACGAAATTATCACATCAACCTAATGCAAACGATGGAGGCGCCTGGTACGTCGAATTAGGGAACCTATGAAGAGTCAATTGAGCTACTGCTAGGAAGGAGTTTAAAACGAATATACACGACGAAGCCGATGGTCAAGGACACTCTCTACTAAGGGTAGCATCGAAAGCAAGGTAATAAAATGGGACGCTCGTGGCATATTTACGCTCTCGGCGAAAAAAAAACATGTTCCGGGACACATAAAATGCTATGGATAGATAGGGGGAAAAGAGAGAGAGAGAGAGAGAGAGAGAGAGAGAGAGAGAAAGAAAGAGAGAGAGAAAGAGCGCGTGCATAATCATGATACCCCTAAATAGGGAAAAAGACAGAGAGAAACACGAGCGAGAGCGTACAGTTCGTGGGACTAGCTAACTGACGAATTGAGGTGACGGAGGTGGCATTCGTCATAGGGGGTTCACTCCAAACGCATCCGGCTGGTCGCGGGACCGCGGTCAGCTCTTGTT
Organism: Anopheles darlingi; assembly: GCF_943734745.1. NCBI lineage: Eukaryota > Metazoa > Arthropoda > Insecta > Diptera > Culicidae > Anopheles > Anopheles darlingi. The sequence continues at coordinate 48,341,782 of NC_064875.1, forward strand.
GGTGTCGGCCGGAGACATGATGAACGATCGCGCAGAGTAAAGCGTTGTTGGCACCGGTACGAAGCGCACGAAAGGTCGAACACCATATGGGTGTGCTTGCGTATGGGTGTGGGAGTACTGGCGTACGGGGTGTGTGTATCTGTGTGTGCGTCTGCGGGGTGCTGGTAAAGGAAAAATATTTTGTGGAGCACCAGAGCACCACAATTCACCTTCAAATGACTTTCTTTCATCGAACCACCGCCCAGAACCAGACCATCAGGTCAGGAGTTGCGTCAGAAGTGCAATTCCGGCGTGAATTGATTTTTGGAGATGAACCGAAAGTGTCTCGACAGACGGCGTTCGGTGTGTATTAATATTATTAAACAGCCGCCGGTGGTAGTTGCCTTTTGTGAGAATGAAGTAATTGATGCAAACTACGTGGGACGACACGTGGAACGTCGATGTAACGATTAACGAGAAAGGAATGATCGTTGGATTGCTTCCTCCATTGGGCGTTGCATAACTCCTAATTGCAACATGAGACCCCTTTTCAGTTCAGAAGATGATTTTAATTAAAAGTGATAGAGATATAATTCAACAAAATAAACCCAAGGAGGACATGCGATTCGCAGAAGAAAAAGGGGGTTTAAAACTGAAGGTTAGATCGCCAAGGTATGGTTGAGGGTCATCCCTGTGCTGACCTATGCAGACTGGCGCCGAACGATCGGCGATCGGCGGCGTAATTGCGGCCACCGTTGTCACCTGCCTGCAGCAAGGTGCGCTGCAGCACTGGCAGGACAAACCTTCAGGGTCGCGTAGGCGTGGTTCGTAGCGTCACACGTAAATAGTTAGCGAACCGGATCAGGTGGTTGATCTTACCTCCGAGCGCGGGATGATCGTCCACGTCAATCATCACCTGACCGAACGGTGGTCGGTGCACTTGGCGGGCGTGATCGTGGTGTGATGTGCATCTTCTAGGCAGAACAAAAACCCAACCCCTAAGAGCTGCTCCTGGCCTCTCGCAGGATATCGAACAATGTTGTTATACTGGCGACCGAACATACATACACACAGCGCTCGTAACAGATCCACCCGTATGGATCTCTACTTGATCTCACCCACTACTGGCAGGCGGGGTGGCGGGGTGTTCAAATGGCGACAAAACATCGTGGCAAGAAATCGGGAATTAAGTTGCGATTATTTTTAAAAGAAAGCATTACACCGACACCAAATGTGTGCGATCTGTGCCCGTGTGTCGAGTGGTATGCGTTGAAAATAGAACCGCACACCGCACACTACTACGGTGACAAGTGTGCGCGCGATCATTAATGATGATCTCGAGCAGGACACGGTTCTAAGGGTGTCGGGCAATTTGTTTGTGGCAAACACGATCACACGCTGGATGTTTTAATTGGGCGGCGTTGTGTGCGCTCTTCTGTCTGTCGTTGGGTTCAATGGCGGCCATCTAGTGGCGCCAGGTTCCTCGTGCAAGTAAGAAGCAATACAGAGCAATACATAGACTATCGCGATCGGGCGATCAGGCGATATCGCAAACCTGCAGCCAAATGAAGCATACGGTCGCTTGTGGTAGCAGTGGGTTCATCAATCAATGAAATCAATTTGTTACGTTGTAAATCCAAACCATACCGGTCTACTATGCACTGGGGCTGCTTACTTGGATTGACACAATCTCTTCGAAAGCATTCTAAGTACTTATCCCAGTCTCACTGTTCTAGAGAAATGTCTCTACTAATAAGATACTCGGGCACACTTTGTTATCAAAATGGATTATCCATGGTTTTTTTTTCGCGAAAAAACATTATCACCATTCTGTTTTATCGTGAAATTTTATCCGACATTAACCAGAAACCACGATGAATCAGAGACACCCATTCAAAGGCTAGGCGATGGTTACCAACTGCACTCGGACTCACGTTCGCTTCGTCGCTTTATCGCAAACGCGGCTGCTAGAAGGAGTACCACCCTCTCGTAAGCAGCCGAGTGCTGAAAATATCAGCGAAATCGTGGGGTGATAAAAAAGTTAATTTTTTCCCTTTGCTAGCTAAACTGCATAACGGGCAATCGGGGCGGCGACCGTTGGTCAAAATTGCGCATAGAATTCTAGTTCGCCGCGAACGGGGTTCGCCTTTTGCGATGATAAGACATTGCTTTGCTCCAAATTACGGTTATCTATATCAGCAATCAAAAGGTAATTCCGCGTGATGATCTGCGCTTTTCTGCTGATTTGCTGCGGCTGGTTGTCGCGGGGACTCATGGCATAGAGACGGTCGCGGACATTCCTTGTAGCTCGGAAGTGCATTCGTTAGCCGAGGGTGATATTTAACAAGTCTCACGGCTTCTTACTCTTCCCCTTCGATTGCGACACTCTTCGTTAACACTTCGAAGGTACCGGTGGGGAGGGCGACCGTGATATCGGAGAAGTGGCTGAGAAGGGGCCGCCGGGTTTTATCCCTCAATTAAGGAGCATGTGCGAGTAAGTCGATGGTTCCGTCTTCTCGTCAAAAGAGGAAAGAGCGAGTAAGAATGGCTTGAATGTGGCCGTAACCGGTGGGAACGAGAGGATTTGTGCAGCGAGCGCAGTCCGTAGTAACAACGTAGAACCATCACTATACCCCGACCGTGCGCCCAGGGCTGTTTGTGACGCAAGCCGCTGGAGAAATTACCCAAACGACCCAAATGGTATCACTCTACACAAATAGAGGTCATTCGTTGTCGTTTCACGAGAGGCGGCGTGCACATGCACAAGAGATGGATGCCAGCGCTTACCGTAATTCTATCAGAAGTCCAATAACGATCGCTGTCACTGTGACGATGATGGTTGGCTGATCGGCACCGAACAAATGCCGGATCAGCTGCTGTTCGATACTCGCTCTGCCGGAGCTGTGGTAGTTGCTGGTGTTGCTGTTGCTGCTGCTGCTTTCGACGGTTGTCGCCGGATGCAGAAATCGTCGCCAACACGTCGTCGTCGTTATCGTTGATGCCGGTGGCTTCCTCGAAGAAGCACAATCCAGGGGCTGTTGCTGTTGTTGTCGTTTAAAGGATTCGTTTGTAGCGCTCTGCCCGTGTGGCTGCCGGTGGTGCAGTAACACGCTACTCCTATCGAGCACTAATCCAGTGATGCCGCCGATTTCAAGACGAAACACCGGAAATGGGCACCGACACCACGAGGAGATGAATGATTGGAAAACACTTGAAGCACGGTTTCTAGGCACCGATGCAACAAACGCACAAACACAAACTCAAACACACATACACACACACACACATACACAAAGAGGGAAACAGGGAAGCGGTAAGCTCTCCACCAGAAGGACACCAGAAAAAAACACAGCACAGCATACACTAAGCCACCGACAGAATGGACACAGAAAGCCGGATGTGGAAGCGCAGCGCAGGACAGCAGGATGAGTAGCGTTAATGTGTGGTACGCACTGTGACCGCGTGTCCCTTGCAGCCCTTTCGAAGGGTTTCCTTTTTCGGGAATCTTCTTCACCGACCTTTGCTCCGTCGTTTTCGATCTCACTCACTCACTCACTCTATCTCTTGCGTTCTCTTCCGTGCTCTCTCGCAATCTTGCTTAACAATAAAAATCGAAACCAAAACCAGAACCCAGCAATGCCTTTGGTTTCTCACTTTTGTGCTTCTGAGCTGCGCCACGCCACGGGGCCACGTCGTCGTTGATTGATCCTAGGTAGGATCGACACTACACTTACAGTGCCCGCTATAGGGCCCGTTTAAGGGTGTTATCACTGACACGATGAGCAGACCAGAGCTGAACCTCACATCATCCTTGGCGCACTCGTTCGCCTCACTATAATGTATCACATAATTCGGGCGTGCGGCGATCTGTGTGTCGATCACTTGAGATGCTGATGCACGGCGCTACGTTAGCTCGAACCAGGTTACCACCGGTAGAACCAGTTCCTCGTTGAAGCAGCAAAGATGCAAGCCTCAGGCAGGGTCGTTGCCTTCGATTTTGGTCGATGCTGGTGCGAAGCACCGAATCCAACTCAAACTGATGCTGGTTCCGGATGATGATGAGGGTGGTAGGTGGATGCTAGGGGCATCGACGTTGTTCAACGATGCCGGTCTCGTACCCGACCATCCTCACAGATCTGCCTGAAGTGGAACCGTCTGTACGAACGAAAAGAAGAAAGAAGAGATTTCGGGTCCATTAGAGTCGGAGGCAATGCTAGAAAGAAGTGCAAAGGGAACGGTGGATAATGCTCGGGTATGCGGTATGTGGCAGTTTCAGGGCATGAATGCTTCCGAATTCCATTGGGTGCTAGCTGCCTGGAAGCATAATTTCAATTCATGCGTATGTGGCATAAGCACATATGATCAACCAAAACGATCTATTCCTATCACGGGGAATTATTCTCTTATTAAACGGATCTTGCGTTCAGGATCCACGATTATCGGATCGTGAGGAAACGATGTCCACGTTTGAGGAGAATTATTGTTGACGCTCCCATTCCAACATTCACCGATTGCACGAAAGAAAGGATGTTTCACCGTCACATGGCAAGATGCAGCGTGGAATTACTCAACAGTTCTACTATTCCTTCTTGTTCTGTAGTAAATCCGTAGTTCTTCTGCTAAAGTTCGAATGCAGTTCATGCTGACCGGTGTAATGCCACTCGTTAACCAGATTTGCCACTCGTTCACACGCACTCACTGTCTCTCTCTCTCTCGCTCCCTCTGTCTCACTCGTCCGCTAGTGGTTTTAATCCGTATCAACGGTACTGACTTCACTTACTATTAGCACAGCAGCCACCTCGATTCTGGCCAACAATCTCGTCGATTTACACCTGGCACTACTACTTCTGCCGCCTCTTTTCGTGTCCGGGACGGATCGTGGGAAGGGCCACCAGCAGATTACGAGACTTGTGAACTGTGCTCCGTGGAACCCTCTGGTACGGCCGAGCCACCGCGAGCAGTGTGATGATGTTCCGCCTCGGACGTCGTTTTGGCAGTGTCAAGAGAAGGACGTTGCAAGGTCGCGCGCGCTCGAGATTCCGCTCGGAGATTCCGCGGCTCAGCACCACCACCAGCAGCACCGTATAAGCGGCCACACGGCGGCGGCGACCACTGCACTCCCAATTGAGCAGCAGCTGATTCCCGCTAGCTCTCTTTCTCTCTCTATCCTTCTCTCCGAACCATCGTGTGCACTCCTTTCACCGCTCTCGTTATCTCCTATCGCTCTGGCGCCTATGCTCGCTGCTCTCTCTCTCTCTCTTCGGTGAAGCGCATGCGTTCAGTGCTCCCGCGGTTGTCTCGTGCCGCGAAGGGATGCAAGAGGGGGATTTGGGTGGTGGGTTGAGTTGCGTTGGGGCTCGTGGATCGGCAGATCTTTAAATGAAGGAGGCCCTTAAGGGAGAACTGCATTGGTTTTGGGAATGGGATTTAAATTGTCGAAATGGAATAAAAGATTTTTGGAACCCTTTTCTCCAGTACTTCAACTCCTTTGCTCCAGATGTCCTTTTATTTCTTAAGGACCGGGAATCCGGTTCCTGTTATCCCCGGTCAACAGTAGAGGGATCCCTCGAAGCTAAATGTGTTACACGTGCCAAACGTAAACATTAGTGTTTTCCTCTGAGAGAGTTTACTAGGGCTAATAGGCATTTCCACACACACACACACACTTTCAATTATGCTGCACGCTCTGTAACACCCCAGGTTCAGATCATATTTTTCATTAACATATTTGCAGTGTACATGAGTTGGTTTGTGAAATACAGTCATTCGAATACTAAGTCGTTAAGTGGCGTCGTGCCAGTTTGATTGTATAAATCCGTTAGCCTAGATAGCCTGTTATGAAACGCAGATAGCTATTAAGGCACTTCTGGCTTTTACTCCTGTTGAACATAGAGCAGTTTCCCCAGATGATCAGGCCGTAAGAAACTGTAGGAACTACGAGGGTGAGTCAAATATAAACGAGAATTTTCATCCTACGATCACAAAAATGATGATAGAACATTCCTTTTATAGTCATTGGGAGGGATTGTCACGAGTAGGAAATGCCTACTTGATCGCCTCCTTGACTTTCTCAGTACGCACAGCGACGATTTCGGAGCATGAGGTACCTTCGTAATTTGACCAACAAATTATAGACAAGTTTCTCGCCATAGTAGGCGTAAAATCGAGCGAAATTTTGAGGAGATCGACTGCCTAGTCTCGGGAAGAGACACTGTCGCGAGCCGTAGTATTTGCATAGCCAAAAAACTATGATGGGTCGTAATCGTGTTGAAAATGAGAGCCATAACCGCAGAGATCGTACAACATTGGATCCTTTAGACGGCACATGCTCGATGCTCGCCCTCGCACACTTGGAGTCATTACTAGGGAAAAACGGATCGTTAGGATGCCGTGGATTAGATGCGAGGGAGCAGGATCTTCTCTCCAGTTCTACGACGTTGATCTCCGATGATGCTCGGTTGCTGTCAATTCTGGGCTTGATCATGCGCCCGCCTTTTCCATGGAGACCATGTTGGGCTTGCAATTCATCGGCCATGTCAACTGGCAGCCTACGAATCATTTTCACAGAACGCTTGCTAGCCCTGGATTCGATGTCCGACTTCGATTTTTTAGAAGTGATTGACTCCGACGATGCAGGGCACTCCAGAATTCCACTCTTCTTTGCAATGTTCATGGTTGAACTTATTGTGACACTCCACCATTCAGTGAGCGGGCATTTATTACTTTGTGACACTTTCACTTTCGGTCGGAGCGAAGCAATACAGAGAGTGGGTGAGAGTAGGGTGGATAAAAATGAGCTGTAATAGAGAGCGCAGGAGAAGCGAGGAGAGATAGATCGGTTCGCTTCTAGGGAAGATGAATCTCACGGGTTTGAAACGATCTCTCGTGGGCTCTCTTGATTTCCATTCGATCATTGCAACATCATTTTAACCCAAGAATAAGTTTAACCCAAGAACTTTTTCTTTTAATCCTTTTTGATTTTAACCCAAGAAAAAAAAAGAAACAAACAACGAATAAATTTGTAAAAGAAACAATACTAAGTTTATTACAAAACTTGTCGTTAAGCTTAAAGGAAACTATTCCTTCTAAAGACTCTTATCGATAGTCTTTGGCTATTTGTTGACAATTTTTTTTAACATTTGCTATCATAATGGATTTAAATATGTATAAATATAATATTCTTTTGCTGGTACATTTAATAGCGACACATTAGAATGTAAAACTCATCCATTAACCAGCGGAAGAGCTAAACAACTTTATGGAACATTCTGTTACTCTATTCCTCTACTCGCTACAGACAATTCTATCCCTGAAAAGTTGCACATTTCGCACGAAAAATTAGGTCAACATTAGGTGGGTGTGCAATCAATACGCAAGTCCAGTGACCTTTTTTTGGGCATTCAATAAATGTTACTAATGTCCTATCAAAGGGGCTGATGTTGTTAGTAGATACCCAAACGATATAGCAAATGCAAATGGACTTTATCGAATTCCGTTCTGCATGCAAACGGATTTGATTATGAGCCAAGGATAAAAGGAAGAACTTTTGCATCCTGGCTACAGTTTGCATCACAATGATGCAATTTGCAGTTGCATGAGAAGGTGCAACTGCATTCGAAATTGCATCAACACTAGCAGCCATGCTTTCGAAATGTGGATCTAGAGTTCAAAGAATACATTCATGAAACATTGCCCTTTGTTAGAATCATGCGCGGTGCATTAACTTCATAGCCACTTTACGGTCGTTGCACCGGTTTCAACGTGGTGCATCCTTCTGTAATCGGTGACCACGTGCTAGCGCTGCTGCTGCTGCTGCTGCTGTTGCTGGTGATAGTCCATCAGCATCCAACCTTCGTCGCGAAACCGGAAGGCAACACGTGCCAGGACAATGGGAGACAGATGGAGTATTGAGGCAGGATGAAATCATGCGCAATGCTGACACCATTCTGCCACCTCCTTGTGGCTTCGGTTGCGTTTACTCACATGACGTCACTCCTCAAAACAAACCGACCACTCTTTGTTGGTTCTTCCCCCACGGAGGTTCCTCTCCTCCAGCGGTGGCGCACGCACGCAATTTTACGTCCTTGAATCGGGACGGTGACATTTTGGGCGGACATTTATGTTTTTATGTAACACTGGCCATTTCAACCGGTCATTGTTCTGTTTATTAGTCAACACTGGAAAAATCTTTGTGCGAAAAGGGAACACGTTTCCGGTTTCCGTTGAACGGTGAAATGAAGTGAGACTTGTGGGGTCTGGATTTTGGTTCGCAAATGTGAATTGTTGAAATGATTGGAAGCTCCTTTTAGGGCAGTAAAGATTGCGCCCCGGGAGTCAGCAAAGCATCCAGTATAGATAAGTGAACCTGAACCGAAGCCTGATACAGGATGACAATCAGCGATAGTGCCAGCGGCTGTTTGAAGACGCTTTCAGCCCGCCTTAAAACAATGACCCGGAAGTTTCGTTTCTCGCCAAGACGTCGTTACTATTGTGCCATGATGTGCGCCACCGTGATGGTATTGCTTGTAGTCGCCGTGATAGGATATCTGCTGACCGGGGTTTACTATTGCTTCGATGTGCTGATTGAGTGGAAGGTATCGAAAATAGTAAGTGTCCTCATTTGAATTGAACCGTTTCATTATCTCCCTAACATCGAGATTGCTACTTCCAGTGCAACCAGTATTATAGTAACGAAATTACGGGCTACATGTGCCCGGAGCTCTGTGCCGGGGACACCATTTCCGAGTTCCAGTGTCCATACCGGAACCAGGCCGTACTGTATCCTGCCAATCCTAATCGTTTCCTCGCACGGAAGGCTCAACAATATGTGGTTTTAAAGGTAGAAAATGTTTAGAAGAAAGATGATGATCAATCGATGATGTACCGGTGACTCTTTCAGCATGCAGTACCCGATGTAAACTACGAGCAACTCTCGTGGATCGATAGCCACCGGCACGAGGAACACTTTCCGACGGAGACGGAATATGTTGGCATAGTTCGGCGTTACATTGCGTTACGGTACGATCTGCAGCTTCCGTTTGATAAGCTGAACAGCCTGCTAAAGCTCAAGAACAAGAACAACCACGTCCTGTTTCATGCCAGCATGCGCAATAGCTGGAACTTGATACAGAACAACGAGTATCTACTGAGCCGGTTGTATGAGGAGAAAGAAATTTTCCCCCAAGTGATCGGTACCTGTGGTGACCTGTTTCTAACCGAGCTGCTCGAGACGGTCGAGTTCGATGAGCGGCGATACCACTTCACGAACCACATCGATCTATCCAAGTGGCGGTACCACATCAAGGTTGCCGTCCTAATTCTCGACTATCTAGAGGAGATGGCCCAAAATCGGTTCCAGATGTGCTCGGTACTGTTGGCCGGGTTTGGTATTAGTGATAGCCGCATGAAGTACCACGATCTACGGTATATTACCACAGAAGCATCGATAGACAGGAAGCTTTCGGATGGACGCTGGTGCGAATCAGATGCAGATTGCGCTTACTATGATTGTCGTAGCCGCTGCAATACCACATTGCGGCAATGTACAAACCGGTTGCTAAACAACAATCTACAGATCGTGTGCGAGAAGGTAAGCAATCATTCCATCCGTCATCGAGTGATTCCTAATGTACTTCACGCCTCTCCCTATCAGATATTCCGTGGCACTGCCAGTGCACCAGGTATACTGGTAACGGAGAAAAGCCCGAATCGGTTGCTGCGTATTCTCGAGCGTTGCGCAAAGCCTGTCAGTAAGGCGGACATCGATAGTCAGCGTCCTTGGGGTGCCTCAAAAATGCTAAAAAAGCAGTTGTACAACGAGTTGACGAGTATTTACGAGCAGCTCGCCTCTTCAATCTACTCCTAATTGTCAATCCTGGGTTGAATGGAAGTAACTGGGATTCGGTACCGTAGTCAATTGCATTGATAATCAACCGTGATGTACTGCCAGTGGCTTGGTGTGCGAACACACCTGCATGGGAACGATTTCAGTAACCGGAATCGGAGGGAGCGTCGGACGAGCTGGTTTCAGTAGACCAAACATGTTTTTTGTAGGATAGCTTCAGCACAGAGATTGTAAGATACAGATTTTTTCATCGCTTATTGACAGAATAGAATGGCCTCTTTGTCATCATGAATCAAAATTGTTGAAACGTTTCACTTCTAGTTGGAATACTGACGGGGCAGCAAATGTACTGTATTTACTAAGGCACTCGGGAGCCACCATAATTTCAATCAACCGACAGCTTGATCGACCGATCGCTCTCGTTCGTCGTTATGAATGCTCGTTTCGTAGACCAAATGCGACACCAAAGAGCTTCCAGTAGTTCGAGAAGTAGTTTTTGTCGATCGGTCGAGTAATCTCGTGTCGGTAGTATACCGTAGATTTCCTGTGGATAGTGAGCGGTCGAGCTCAGCTCGATTTGTTGTTGTAGCTCATCTAATCGCGAGCTATAGATGTCCAGGTTGGCTAGCAGTTGCACATTGTGATCGAACCGTACGTGTTCCAGTCGATACGAAGCGGTGGCACAGTGACGCAGCAGCGCCAGAAACGAGCGGTTCGTGAGTCGTACATTCAGTGAAAGATCTAAATGGATGAGCTTTTCGCAGTGGCGATCTAACGCTGGTAGTAGAGACGTTTCCAGCTCCTCATCCGTTAGACGACAATTTCGAAGATTAAGCAGTCGTAAAGAATCGAGCGGATACTCCGTGATCGTTTGCCATAGCTTGGATTTAAAGCCATCGCAAAGTACCGCCATCGAGCTAAAGTTAGCTTCCTTTAGTTGACCGTCTCTCAGCAACGCCATCAGACTCTCGACCGACCGAGTGTTTAGTTTGTTCTCGGAAATATCAAAAGAAGCTAACCGAGCGATGTTAATCGAGGGATGCTCGGAAGGAATGAAATTAGATATTTGCGTTGCACGGATGCGCAAAACGCGAAGGTTTGGCAAAGCATTGCACAAAGTCCCGAGAGGAACGAGAGCCGCATCATGGAGAGGGTTGTGACTAAGATCAAGTTCCGCCAACTGACCCGCTCCTAATGCTGGTTGAACATTGTTCAACGTGTCCATTGTGGCCATATGTGATGGTTGCTCCTTTCTACTGAAACACAACATTTCTATCGTTCGGCTAGTGAGCAGATTCATGGCTAAGCGAAGGACACGCAAATGCTGAAAGGATGGTAGGTAGCGTACCAATTTGACCATATCCTGATCGGTGATACCATTCAATGAGAGATCCAAATGGTTTAGCCAATCCTGCTGGAAGAAAATCGCCGAAAAAACCATAGAAAGGACGTGCGCCGGAGCAGTTGGTATCGAAGGAACGTTCCGTGCAAAATTCACTTCCAGGGCAATCTTCTCATTGCGATCCATCATTAGCAACTCTTTTCGCAAATCATTATCGTTCGCTGGAAAGTAAATGAGGCAAACATAATGACATGTTTTCTTGTTCGATGCAATGGTTTTATATTACCTAGATTATGTTCTCGCACGTAATCATCATAGAACTGATCGAGATTGATCCGTTCCCAGTCCAATATTTGTGCAAAAACAACCCATCTGTCGGAAACACCCGTTCCAATTAGGGTAGTTAATGGTTCCGTATCGGCAAAGGATCGAAGCGTCGAACCATTCTCCACTGGTCGCAGTTTAATGACTGGCCGTTTGCCGTGTAATCTACAAAACATCGAAATAATTCAGTAACTGTCTACACTCAACAATGCTTACATCAACTTACATCATGTAAGATTTCATAACTTCATTACAGAACCAGCCGATTGTCAGAGTGGCAAGTGTGGTTCGACCTTCGAGGTTAATAGTAACAGTAACGCCGTTGTCCAGCGTAACATGTATAGTACGCGTTGGTGGAATGGGTTCACTAGTTGCAACCATCACCTGCGATCTGGGACTCAACGAGCGCTTTGCGGGTGATGCCAGCTCCACCGTTACCGGTGGAGCATGATTTTCTTTCTCCTCCAAAGTGGGACTTGCAACGCGTTGAAACCCGGCATCAATAAGCGATACCTGCCCGGAGGAGTATCTGCGACTGAGCGACGAACGTAGTTCTGCGGAGCCACGACGTTGCTTAATCCTTCGGAAGCTTTTCGATGAGTTATTCATCAGCACACTGAAGGCACTGTCTTCGGCATCCTTCGCTGCAACGCTTTGCCGTGCCTCTCTTTCGCATCCACTATCCATCAGATCGTCCTCCGAATCTTCCGAATCGACTAACGCGTCTATACGAGATTGGTTCGCTGTGACGGTGGCGGGTTCCTCATCAAACGATCTCTCTTTACGCGCAGGCTTCGGACTGGCAAAGGAAGAGGAGCGTCTCAGTTGCTGCCCATCCAGTAAAGAGTTGTGTAGGTTGCGACTGACACGGCTTCGTTTGGCCGATTGCTGCAAATCATCGATTAGCCAGTCATCAGCATCAACTTCCTCCATTGTCATGTGCGCTAGTCGTTTCTTTTGGGCGGAAAGAGATAAGCGAGACTTTGTAGGTAGTTCAGCGATCGTTCCGTTGGAAGTTTTTCGTAATGCTTGCATTGCACTACGGTACTCTTTGACGCCGGACCGTTTACGCTCCAGTTCGTCATCTTTATCCTTATCACTGTGCTGCGATTCTTCCGAGCTTTCGGAACTGTCTTGATCCGGTAGCATGTTACGATGCTTGGAAGGTGCAGATTGCGCACTACCATATCCTGATGATGCTGCACCGGAGCTGGTGCATCGTAGTGAACGGTCTCCTGGCGAAGCAGAAGCGTCGTGCGTTGCTTTTGCCGTGCTACGAGGACCTGTTCTGTTAGACTTGGACCTGATCGAATCGTCTACCGTAGGTGGAGGTGAGGTTTGAATGGCTGCAGCATCAAATTTCGTTACCAAGAGCTCGCGTATCCGCGAATATTGAGCGCACTCTTCCGAAGAAAGTGATCCTGGCTTGCGTTCGCTGTACCATTTATCGAGCACGTTCAGAGCCGTATCACCAAAGTCAGTACGATGTGTTGCATTGGCACCACGTTCCAGCAATAGCTCGACAACGTCCAAACGACCATTACTGCATGCATCGTACAGTGGAGTTATACCATCACAACTGGTTCCACCTTTATCATTCAGATGTGCTCCACGGTCCAGTAGCAGCTCAACGATTTCGGTGTGTCCGTGAATGCAAGCTTCATGCAATGGCAACCACCCAGCATGATCGCGTACATTCACCGGATGGCCTTGAATAATCAATCGTTCGGCCAACGCCTTGTTACCTGAGATGGCTGCCTGATGTAGCTGCGTTTCGCCTTTATTGTTGCGCCGTACCGCGAATGTTGTGCCACGCTTGCGTGTTCTCGAACCAGGAGTCGTTCCAGCGACTGTGCTATCGTGATCGTTGCTGGTTACAGACGACTTATTCCCAGATTGCCCATCACTATCGGCGTCATCGGAGAGATCGACATCTAGCTGCACATCGTCGCCAATGTTGGGCGTGTCGTGATCATTCTCCTGAAGCTCTTCATCTATAATACCAACCGGACCGGCCAGTAGATCACCCTCGGAATCCGGCAGTTCTTCACTGTCCGGTTCAGGCCCGGTGCTTAGATTAATGCCAGCTGCGACGGCCTCTCGTTCCAGATCTTCTGCCATCATATCCATGCAGTTGGCACGCAGCAGTTTGACTGCTCGCTGTATCGGTACCTTTTCTAGCTCGGTCGAACCAAGTTTTCGCGCTTCCAGTTGAGCTTTCCGATAAATATCGGAGGTTTCGAAGAAAGAACGGCTTTTCTGTCTCTCGTACAGCTTTGCAATCTGCAGCAGTGTGTGGTACGCCTCCTTAGGTTCGTCGGAAATGATGGCGTACTCTTTCCACAGGAAGTCAAGAGCTTCCTCGTACTGGCGATTGTCGGTGTACGTCTGGTACAGACTTACGTAGCATGGTATCAGTTGCCGATTGACCTCTCCCGCTGCCTCAGCACACTCCAGCATCCGAGTGTAGTAGCCGATGGCTTTGGCAAAGTTGCGCAACTTGCAAGATCCATCACCCATGCGTTCGTACAGTGTTTTCCTGCGTGCGTAATCGGTTACTTCGGTTGTAATGAGATCGTCTTCGGTGCGACACATCGCAACTAGCACCTTCAGCTGTTTTTCGATAACTTTTGCATCCGAGCTAACGGGTGTTTTTAACCGGTAGGCTTTCTTCAACGTTTGTCGCGCACTCTGGAAGTCACCCATTCGGATGAAGAATTCGCCTTTCAGTAGTAGCGTTTGGCACATCTTCGAGGCACGGTTCTTCAATCTCGATGCTACCTCCAGCGCTTGGTTGAGCAGGCGTAACGTTTTACCGCAGTTAGGGCCCCCTGATCCTTCTTTGCGCTCCCAACGCGAGGTCGATAGTGCCATCGTGCTATAGCATGTGTGCAGTAGCTCGAAAAGATCCGCATCCCGAGCCAATCTTATCGCACGTTCCATGTGCTGTTGCGCTGTTTCCGGTTTACCTCGACGGTCGAGCGTCACACCGAGATTCAGATAGATTCCTGCCTCCATTTCCATGAGATCGTGCTTTCGCGTGCTACCTTGCAGATCCTTGCAAATCTCCAGACCTTTATGAAAGGCTTTCTCCGCCTCAACCAGATCCGCCTCGGCATCGGTCGATGATTGACATTCGGCGCGGTGCAGATGAACGCGCCCGATCGTGACATGAGCCCGTTGCATTTCCATCCTATTTCCTTCGTTCTGGGCCGCTCGCATGTACGCCTGGACGTTCTGGAGAGCCTCTTTAAACTGCCCCAGCATCAGGTACATCTCGCCGATCATGCGAAACGCCAGACCGCGTTCCAGGCGCCGGTTCAGCTTCTCGTACGCCTTGGCCGCAAGTTTGTACTCGTTCAGGGCCCGCTGATGTTCCTCGCGCTCCTTGTACAGTTCGCCCAACCGCTCGCATGTTTCCGCCAGGGACAAATAGTTGTCCTCGTTGGCGTACTTGGTTTTCTTTTTTATCAGCTCTGTCGACAAGAAAAAACAGGTAAAGCAGGTTCAACCTGAAGGCGTAGTGTTACTTACTCCGCTCATCGTATGCCATTGTGGTCTCGGAAGTCCGGGGGTTTATATTTTATTGCTGGAAATCATGAATTAAATAAGAGCACTTTTATACCACAAAACTCGGAGCTGGAGTTCAAAAACAATTGGAGAAAATGCGCGCGAAAATTTGCCCAGCCCATATAACCACTCACTGTGGAGATGCTGAGATTTTTTTCCCATAGTGCGAGCGTGCGATTGTTGCGCAGCGATGTCAAAATGCATAAGCGACAAATAGTTCAGCGTGCGATTGTCGCGCCGCTATACCAAAATACATAAATTTTACGCGTGACAATCGCACGCTCGTGTGGCAGTCGCTTCACTCGCCATGTTTTGCACTATGGGAAAAAATGTCAGTATCTCGATAGTGTGTGGTTATGTGGGTAATGTTTACTTTTTGTTCGACCTCCTCCTCCCACGAAATATTCCACTCGCGGAGTTATCAAAAGATATTTTATTCTCGATAAGAAATGCCCGCGTGTTAAATAAGAAGCAAGTCTTCGAAACCCGAAAGTCCGGTTCTTTCTTCGAGAGTCGTGGCCTTGACAACTTTTGGGACAACTATGTGATAATTGTGTAACAAAATTGTTGGGTGGTTTCTTAGTTACGCGGTTTGTGATGAGTTTCCCAAAGGAAGACGCCTATTTCGTTTGGATTCAACCGCTCTGCCTCATTTTCCCCGGGAGTGTCGACTGGAACGGAGGCTGCTCCGGAGCAATACGTGGATTCGTTCGAGATTCAGCCAAATATGGCGTTTACCGTTACCGATACCGTTTACGGGCCCGTGAGCCTTCCCGCCTACATCCGGCCAGTGGCGGAAGTGGCCGAGTTTAAAAGATTGAACCATCTGAAGCAGCTCGGTGTAGCCAGAGACGCACGATTTAGCGGAGCACAGCATACTAGATATCAGCATTCGATCGGGTAAGTTTGGAACGGGTCGGAGCCGTTTGAAATGAGACATGTGGATTAACAGTACATTTCTTTTTCTTGCAGAGCCTGCTATTTGGCCAACCGGTTGTTGGACGCTCTAAGTCTAACCCATCCGGTCGACGAAACAGATCGAAAGTGTGTGCTGGTAGGTGAAAGGCTGGGCCGATTTTGGAGAAAGTAAAGTTTTTGATTTGTCATTCATCTCCCACTCTTTCCCTATTTCTTATTCCAGTTGGCCGCTTTGTTGCACGACGTTGGCCATGGACCATTTTCGCACATGTGGGAGAAGTTTGTCGAAGTGTACGGTGAATACTGGAAGGTAGGTTACGGCGGTATTTCCGTGAAATGCGTATTTTAATTTGACCTATGCCTTTCTTCTACTGCGCCGCACACAGCACGAAGAATCCTCCGTTAGAATCGTCGATGGAATATTGCGTCGGTCAACGGATCTGTCGGAGCAGGAAATAGCGCTGGTGTGTGGCCTTATCGGTGGTGACGCGTTCGGGATGCTAAGTCCCGATCGACGATTCCTGAGCCAGATTGTTAGTGGCGATGTGGATGTCGATCGTTGCGACTATCTACAGCGCGATTCACAACATGTGCCCGATATCATAAGCCCATCGCGTCCCTTTCGAACAATCTTCGATCGTGCACGGGTCATGCAGCTGGGCAGTGAATCCATTTTGGCGTACGATCTACGAGATTACCCGCTAATATACGAGATGGCCTGTGCTCGCCAAACGTTCCACATTCGCTGTTATCAGGACCCGAAAGTGTTGGCGGCCGAGCATATGATGCTGGATATATTGCACGAGGCGGAGCGTGTTGGATTTCAGTTCTCCCGGTAAGTAACGTTTTTCGGGGCAGGGGAGTAATGTTTAGTTGTGTACCGTATTTATTGAGGTATCCTTATCGTCAGTACTGTCGGTCAAATCATTGGTAGAAAGGTCATTTATCGGCTCTAGTGGCTCTTGTGCAGGAGTTTTTGGTTCACTTAAGTTAATAGCGCTAATGTACTCTGGGTAGTCCAGCAGACCGTTCCGGTCCTTATCAGCGAACTCGATGAAGTCGTCGATTACCTCTGCAAAAGATGCATAATTGTTTATCTTTGGTATTTCGCTGGGCTTTTCCTGCATTACCAATGATATGGTTTAGATCATCATCCCTTACGAACAGCGAGGGATCATCGGTTGTCGCCGTGGTTTCCTCCGGATCATCACCTCCGGCACTACCGTGGCGATGCTGGTGATTGTGATGGGTGGCCGCGTGTAGCATCTCGAGCCCATCCAAATTATCGTTGTTGTCCGAATCGTGCAGCTTGAAGTAGTAGAAGTTTTTCTCATCCTCCGTCATCTGCATTAACTGCTGGTCACCGATCGGTAGACCTTTCAAATCCTCCTCCAGATGCCTGTAGGAATGAGAGATGATATATGCACTAACTGGTGTACGCACAAATACTGTTCACAAACGATCCCATACTCTCGTTGATGCTGCAGATGTTCATCTAGCTGTTGCCGGCCAGACTTTCGGCTAAATTCTCCTCCCGGATGGTGTGGACCTTTTGCCACCACCAACGTGCTCGTATGGAGACAATTAAAGATTGTGGTATAAACGAACACGGAACGCAACAGGATGCTCCTAGGGTGGTGCTTTGTAGTCATTCTATGGGTGAAAGTGTTTCGCCACTCATCAAATGATGTTAAAACCTGGAATTGATTCGCTTGTTATCGCTAGAAACCAAGAGCAGCTAGAAACAACGAGTTTTTTTGTGTATCAGGGCACACCTTGAACT
>NC_064875.1:48362041-48407041 GCF_943734745.1 Anopheles darlingi
TTGGCTGCCAACCTTGGGCACGCGGTTGAAGAAGATCATCGGTACATCGGCCCTGCGCGTATTGTTCAGCTCCGTCGCATTCAAGGTGTGTTTCTGTGCGGAAGGTTAAATGATGAACAACATTAGGTCTGAGAGTCGAATGTGAATCAATGCGTTCAAAAGAAATGTGTCGATGATCCTCAACCCTAAGCACACGATGAATAATGTGGATTAGCAGTAGGAGTGCGAAAGCCCAACCATCGAGCCATCGAGGTGAAGGCGTTGTTTGCGCTGATAATTTACATAAAAATTAGCAACATTGCACGCTGCGCGCGGTGTCGTTTTCGATTCCCGATGCCACCCAAAAATTCCTACCATTGTTCTCACCACCGCGTCACAGCGAATGGAAGAACTTGAAGATCGGTTTTTGGGGTTGAACCCCCCGTGGGCCCGTTGTCTGGTGATTCATGAGTAGGTCAGCTAGGTGGACCATAAGACTATTTTCACCTTTCATCGCTAGCAGACCATAGCCAAAACACCGTTTTGTTGTTGATTCGTCTCATGATCGGTTTGCGTAGCGGAAGTGAAAGTAGAAAAAAACAGGCGCTGGAATCACTCCGTATTATTGCGCCGATAAGCCTGTGCTGTGTGTCATTCGTACAAATGAATTGGTAATCAATTGGTTTGCAAATTCAATATTGTCTCAGTAATTGCGAATCGTTCGAAATGTGTAATGTGTCCGCCACATCGTCGTTAATCCAAGAATGGGGTAAAGTGCAAAGATGTCATCAATTTCGCGGAGATGATTCGCTTACTTTCACTCTAGTGTCGCAGATTTGGGTTTAGGTTCAGGGTTCATTAAGTCTCCCTCCCTTTTTGCTTTCACGCTCGCTGATACCTCCTGTGGGGTATCACATTGGATGTAGGCGCGTGATCGTTCTTGTGAGAGCGGATGTGGATATGCAGATCGTTTGCCATATCTTTAAACACATCATTTGCTATAGTCTTTTATATTGCAGCTTCATAACAATCAGCGTTCAAAATATAACATTGATATAATATTTGGAACCGTTACTCAAGAACATTTTAAACACATTTAGTGTTCTTTTCACTCCGCCAAGGGATACGTTCCATTTTTCGTATCCCTTTCTCTATTAACTCTGCAATATTGTGACCCACGACTCGGTATCTCGGCGTTACTCACATTGATTGGTATTATCATAAAATGTGTCACGCGTTTTACGGTTCACCAAAACCCATGTCAAACGATATGATCGTTGGCTTCGGATGGCATGGCCACAGCAGCAACGTTGTCTTCCCCCCCCCCCCCCCCCCCGTTACAGCAGGGTAGTCACCAGGTGTAGAGCAAAGACAGCGCAGCTGCAATTCCCCTAATGCTAGCGCTGCAACTGATAGAAGGAAAGCGTTCCCAAAAACAAGCGTCCCCTCTATGGATGTTGGAGTGTTGCAGCCAGTATCCACCACCTTAAATTGCTTCCAAGTGATGATTTAGCGTTATGTGGAGTGATAAAGCGTCCAATTTCCATCCGGTCTTCCTGCGACTGCAGTCAGGGAGAGTGCGCTTGGGCAGGATGGCGAGCGAGGTTAAGATGCTGTTTTGGGGGTGATTTCAATTTTGGAGCAGAAAGAAAGTACATTTTCCTGCCGTGGTTGTTGTTGTTGATGGTGTCGGGAACCATCCTCGAGATGGCTTTCGTCCCGGGCATCGTCCCGCTTCTTGATCGTACACTGAATGACCTACTTACTGGCATAACACCCGAGGGGTCCTTGGCTGTAGTATCCCGTTAAGCTAGTGCGTTGCTCTGGCACTCGCTCTGCTCGCCCCTCTCCAGCAAACTCAACCTGGCGACCGACACCCATAAAACCCTCTGAATTATGGTTGCACGTGTCAAAATCGTTTGCCAGCACCCACCAACACAGTGCTGGCGCGGATGGCGCCAGCTCCCATCTCCAGGACGCTCGACCAGGAGAGTGCATCGCTACGCTCGGTCTCGGGATCCTTTTTTCTTTGCTCCTTTGCTTGCTACACCGCTATTGTCTCCGTTCGTGTATTTGCTCCTTTTTGGGAGAGAGAGAGAGTGGTGGCCGCATGTGGGATAAATTTCGCGTATGTAAATGTGCACAACATCTTGCAAAGATAAATTGTTGCACCGCGAAGGAGTTCCATGCCCCGTGCGAGGAGGGGGAAACATTGTAAAATGGGATACTTCGCGCCACACAGACGGAGAGAGAAGACAAACAAATGGAAGGCGAAGGTGAAGACGAAGGCGAGTGAGCGACCGAACGCCGCGCGTTTGCATGAAATTGCATAGCGCTTCCGGAAGCTAAGCAGAACAATAAATTCCCTAGCCCGGGGGCCACCTGTGTTCGCGGTGGTGTTGGGTGGATGACGTGGCGTAGCATTGGAAGCGAAGAAAATCCGAGCTTTAGCACCGGGGTTGCATTTATCGCTGGGACCGAAACTTATTTTCATCGAGCTCATTGTGAGGTTTTTCGCTAACGCCATGCAACGCGTGTTGGCAGCTTGGCGGTGGCTTCAACGCCGCATTTCATCTAATCCCTTCGAATTACATGTGTTGCACGATTGTGCACTGGAAGGTGCCGACATTGCCGGCCTCACGCCCGTTGATAAATGTTAAAGGTTGAATGATCATTTTGTAGGCAGCATGGCAGTAAGTGCTTTTTTGCTGTAATTAAAATTGCTAGTGACCGATTAAGTTGCACTAGCTTAGCCCATGACTATGTTCTGCTGGATCATTTTAAATTGTTCGTAACAGTAAAGAGGAAAACACTTTCAGTGTGTCGTGCTTTGTATTTATGCTAAAATATTCTATAGTTTTCATCAGCGTTAAAACGCTAGAATTTAAACGCTCTCAATTATTACTGTTTGTCTAATGTTTTCGATAAAAAAGGGGAAACATTTTGGCCAAGCCTAATTGGTTTTTAGTATGTGTATCAAGGAAGGTGAAGAATCCTTTTTTCTCCGAAAGGTAGTACATGCGTTACTGGTAGCTTCATGCAAACTTATGATAGCTCCACATAAAGTCAACCAAACTATCGAACTAATTAAATACTGTTCCTTGCATTGATCAATCACTTTGATCAATATTTGATTTCTGACGGCCCTTTTTGAGGGCGATATTTGTCCATCTTATAAACAGCTCCTCTTTCCCACAAAAATAAAACAGGTTCCATCTCGGACATTTTAAGATCTAATTCAATTTTCTAGTTCACTGAGATTGTTTCTAAGGTTGTTAATGGGCTGTTGTGGGCCAATTACTAGTGGCGTAGAAAATGAAGAACTACGCCTTCGGGCGAGCTCCGGTGGAAAACGTTTTCTTTTGATTGATGTTTGATGAGTTCCGGAAATGACCTGGAAAAGATTTCTTAGTTCTACCTCCCTCTCTCTCTGGTTAGGCACCCGGTAATGGTTTTTGTAGTTTTCCTTTTTTTGTTTCCGAAAGCTCCCACTCCACTGAAGGTAAGGACCTTAGTTAAGGGAGAGCAGGAATGAAAAACGGGGCAACAGTATGCGGAGGAGTGCCCTGGAAACAGTATTGGAATATGTTTTGCAGTCATAAGTCCTTACCTGGCCAATACTCTTGAGATACGTATGATGCAAATTGCCAATCAGCTCGTGGTGCTGCCCGTGGATGCTCTGGTTGGCTCCGGCCGACACTATACGAGAAAACGATACGTGGGAGAGAGAGAGAGAGAGAAAAAGGGAAAACATTTAGAACAAAAGCGACGGCAGGGAAATGGCATTTTTGCGAAGGAAAACTACCCCCGGAAGGAAGCAATTAGTGTCCTTTTCCTGTTTTGTGTGTGTTTTTTTGTTATCGTCGTCGTCGTCGTTGTTGTTGTTGTTGTTCTTTTATTATTGGATTCCCTGTTCCCATTCGGCTGCACCGGGTTCCAGGCCAGGCCAGGCCAGGCCAGGAAGCAATTAAGGAAACCACGGGAGTTTGTTTTGCAGTGCTCCAGTGCTATCGATTATAAGTGCAATGCAGCCGGAGTTTCGGTCCTGGCATCAACTTGGCTCTCGCATCACCGGAATAGAGGAAGCCAGGGAGGAAATGCGAGTTCCGCTTCAGCTTCCGGCGGTTGGAATGTTTTGTGCACTCCGAAATAACCTGGCCACAGGCAGGCGCTTGACAAGAGGCGCTTGACAAGCGACGCTTGACGAGTATGAGTGCGAAGATGTGTGCGAGGATTATGTCTGGGAGATTCTCATCCTCAGTTTCTGCGAACCGGTGCAACGTTTGAAGTGTTTTTAAGGCAAGCATTATGATTCGAACGGCGGTTTGTTCTTTTTGCCTTAAAGTCAAACATTTTTTCGGATCCCGTTCATTCGTCTTTGTAGATCATCAACGCGATTCTGTTCAAATGTTGAATGATGTCAAAAGCTGCTCCACCTTCACTGGGGGGGATAGTAAAAGATGCAGCAGAGATCGTAAAACATTCACTCGTCATCGTAGACGAAAGTCATTTCGCTTTGGTCATAAAAATGACCACAAAGATAGATGTTTTTTCTCTCGTCGCAGCAGTGACGATTGTGACAAACATTGAATGTTTTATCACCTTTTGCTGCACAAGTTTCGAATGTTAAAGAAGTGTGTTCTTATGCTTCTCTAACAAAGTAACCACGGACTGTTTATCCAGCATACTCGGTGCACTCGAACTGTCTCCCCTTTATAGGGCCTTGCACCTTTGCGAGCATAAAAGGGCTGCATTACGAAATGGGTTGCTGCCGATTCGATTCGTTACTACCTGGCATACGAGCGTGTTGACCGCAGTACATCGGCCAACCAGTCAGTCAGCCTCTGCTACTGTACGCCAACAGAGAGTGTAAACATAGTAACTGGCACATTCAATGCTCACCCTCTCAAAAGAGGCATCCCATGCACCGCGGTGCATACGTTCGCGGTGCATCACTCGGAACAGCACTGCACCGGTCCGACGATGGATCGATGAAGCGACCAACTGACAGCCAGCCTGAGGTGGCTTCCGGCGCATCAACTTCGAACACGAACGCAACATTTATGCTCCGCTTATTCACGGTTCGTTAGCCCTGTTTACCAGTTCAACAGTTTCGCCGACCGTCAGTCAAGTTCATTATTATTTTTTCATCCCTTCCCCGATCCGGAGGGGCGCTTAACGCCGCGACCCCACCAGCAGACTCTATGGTTGAAGTGACAGAGGCCGCGACCGGTGGTACCACGTGTGTATCGCAGCCTGTGGCAGCCTTTGGGTTGAACGCGACAAGCGGAACAATGCCGGTTTCATGGCTGGGTTTGTGCTGTTGGACAACATACCTTACCTTGCTGGGTTGCGGGTTTTTTTGGGGGACCATGTTATGTCTCTTTTGTTCTAAATCTGATTTCACTGACATTGGGCTCCGGTCACTCTGGCTTTTCATTACCACATGCTTTCAATATTGAAAGTTGTTCTCATCAAAAACTGAGCGCGATTGAAGTGAACTCACGGATATATTTTTAATTTTTAACAACATTAATCAGAAAGAATAATCAACAGCATTCCAACAATAAAAAAAAAATTTTCATTAAATGCATTGCCACGTTATTCATATGACGATCTTTATTAAAAATGGAATCTTTGTAACCTTTCACTGCAGCTCAACGCCATTCGGGATGGAATGGAATAGCATAACCATGTCGATGGTGGTTGATCATGGTGCATCTAAATAATATCATTATCACTCTAGCATATGCAGTCCACTTGAACGAAACACCAGAGAGGGTAAGAATGACTGTCGTCGTCGAACACTGTGTCACCAGAAACAATGTGTGACGAGCAACACTCATGGCCAGAACGGACTCATCCGTAATGGTGTTGAGAAAAGAGGGTTCGGTACAAGACCAGGCCACTTAAAGCGTCAGATGTGTGTTTGTAGTTCTCCAAACATGCTGATGCTGGCTTTGCGCAGGACCTGAACAATGTAAATGGTCTGATTATCGAATAAAACTTTGAAATTATATTTAACTTAGTTAAGCAGGTTGCACGTAAAGTGTTGCAACAGAAGCAGCAGCTGTCGGGAATGATTAACTTTACGATTAAGAGACCTCCTCCTTGGGGGGAGCATTATTCCTACTTTCGACGCGTTTCAATTAAATTAATATTGATGTATGCATTATCGAATTCCTGCCAACATCCGACCATACCGTTCACGTCATGTTTACCAACGTTTCGGTCCAGTTTGGAGTGCTTTACGTGCTCCGCATCATCATCATCTAACTCACTACCGAAGGCAATCCAATTTGGGATTCGGTAGAGGTTTGTTTTCAAACTGTTTCAAATTTGTTATCGAACGAACCTTTCGATTGGGAAATTACGGGCCCTGTTTTTTTACGGGTTCCCCTGGAAGGAGCTGCATTCCCCAATGCCCCGCCATCTCCCCTCAATCAGGGCATGTCGGGCGCTGCATTCCGAGTGACCATGATTGGCAGTTCGTAAAACTTTTCTCCATCGTCCAATGCTCATCCCGGTCGGTCCGGCAACGAAAAAGCAATTACCGGACCAGCAAATAGTATGTGTTAGGCTTTACCGATTTAGAGTTTTGGTTTTTGGGCAATTGAACTGAACCCATTTCGGGACTGGCCACCGGGACGCGGCAGGTGGCGGCGAAAACTTTGACACCGGATTTCACTCCCCCCTCACTCACTTCGTCTGTATGGGAATGTTTTTTTTTATACTGTGTGGCCATGGCCGTGCGCACCGGGTTACACAAATCTCTCCTCGACTCCGACGATGCTTTTCGTAGCCGGTGGTGGACCGGCGGCGGGCCGGGTTATGCATGGGCTCGTAAAATTTAATTTCCGTCCATTGTTTCGGGCGAACGGCCTTCTGACGGCAAGGTATCCCGGAAACCGGTGACCTCGACGGTCGAGAACGATGATGTTCTGAGTATCCGATTGACCTGTACAGCACCGCAGCATCAGCAGCAGAAGGCTTGGACTAGTGGCGCCCACTAGTTACCGGGTATAATGTCGTAAATTGCATGGCGCCTCTAGGTGAGAGTGGCGAGAGGCGTCGTAACACGTTACAACCGTTGACCACAGCACAAGCACACACTCATTTATGACCACATCCGTTAGAGATAGAATGTCCAAGTGTGTGTGTGTGTGTCCGAGAATGTGATTCCAGTTCCAGCAATACCGGTCCGATATCGATAAGGAGCAAAATGATTATTATTTTAAGATGCAAGAACCCACATTCATGCGTATCCAGTGCAACGAATGGTCAGCTTGGGACCTGCGATACGAGATCCTGATTTGAACCTATCGGTTCACTAAACAACTAGCAATCTGTGTGGATCTTGGAGTGTACTCCAGATGTTACGATGTTTTGGAAGACTTTAATATTTCAACATGCAATTCAGAGCTCGAATGAAATTTCTTCAAAATTACCCAAAAAACCTTCCGCTGGTACCAGATGAGGGAGGGCAATTTTCGGCACAAAATCCATCGACTGCATTCGGTTGCAGTGCAGTGTTCGGAGCGTGGAACATGGTTTTTGTTCGATGCCCTAGTCTCAACCACCCCCCGAGAGATGCGCTTCATCTGCCAACGGCAGTCATGTGCCGGGACACACGTGCCTCGTTGCGGCATGGTTCAATGCGACTGGCTGCTCATGCAGGAATGGCACTCTCCTTCCCCGATACTTAATTAGTGATGCTTTGTTGAGCCGATAAGCACAGCAAATCGTTTCTTGTTCCTCCAATTGGTTCTCTAACACGCACCGCACCGCACGGAACGTTATGAATTCATAATGTCCTGGTGGTGGTGGTGGTAGTATTGGAGCGGTTAGTGAGTCTTCCTTATTTTTTGGAGCATGGACGCTTGAGCATACGACGTATCCTTCGGCTGTAACTTCCTGACACTCATTTTCGGTTCGGTGTTGCACTGCATCGAGTGTCGTGTCGTATCCCAAAATGAAGGCATTAGCGTGTACTAATGGCGTACTGCGTATGAGTGCGTCCTGGTGCCGTACTGGTGGCCATACCGAACCGGCCGACATCGTTCGTGCCATCGTTCTGCCGTTGCATGATAATTCATTTTCACCTCATCTACTGCCCTGTCTAGAGATGAAAGTTTCTGCATTCCTATTCCGATAAGACCGAAATGAACGATCAGTACCCTGTCTGGCTACGGGGTGCTTAGCTGCATTTACTAGTAGTATGGAGCACCTTCTGGAATCGGTACTTTCGGTTGATCAAGACCAAAGCAGTGGAGCCATTTAAAGAGCAAAGAGCAATTAGAGTTGTCGCATATCTTAACGGGGGGGAACGGGGAATCCAATCGTATCCAATCGAATCTGGGGACCCCGAACTGAAGCACTTTATCGTTGATCCGCTATTCGTGGGGAGCAATTGAACAGAATCGACTGCCGATAGCCGACAAAAGTCGACAAAAGTATGTGCTTCAATTTATGACAAGTTTGTTCAATCTTTTAGAACCCATTGTGTGGGTTGATGCGACGATATTAGGAACTGGTTTCGGTTTGGTTCGAGAATTCAAAGGTACGGTCCTGATGAGGAGGATTCGTCCGAGCAAAGGACTGAACAGCTGAATGAGCGACATTCGCTATTGAGACAGAAGAACGTACGTCCTGTTGTGTTCCCGGTGTCCAGAGCGTAATCCTTATCAGTCCGTCAAATGATAACACCAACGACACACGTACACAAACACAGTGCACGGTCACGGACTGCGAATTGACTCGTCTGTCCGAAACAAAACGCCCCGGGGACCGCCACATTCGGGCCTAATATTTGCAGTCAACAAACGACCGACGCACAAACCGACGCGGTACGGCGTCATCCGGACGTTCGGTCCGGAATCGGTCAAATCATACTTTCAAATCCGGGCCGTCGACATCGGCCGTACGGTGCCGGAACCGATGGCCGGGAACGGTGCCGGCCAGAATAATTTATTCATTTCCAATCGATCGATCGACTTTAGGCTCGAACGTCGTCGTCGTCGTCGTCGTCGTCGTCGTCGTCGTCCTGAATCCGGTGCCGTGCTCCGTGGGGTTGTAGGCGAAAGGTTGGAGGGCATGCGTGACAGGGTGGTGGGCGCTTACGTTCGCATCATTTGGCACACACACACACACACACACCGCAGACGCCACGCCACCCACCACGATTCGATCGGAGGATGATGTAGATGTTCTCGTACATCGTTTTAATTTGATAGCAAAATATTATCATTAAGTGCTTCCGCACGTCCGCACGTACGTCTGGTTTGGATCGACGTCGTCGAGCGATCGAATAATGACCGAAATCCTTCCGAAATCCGGACCAGCCCCATTAGCGGCCACCGTACGGTGTTTATGCGTGCCTTCGGATAAGAAAACAACTTAGAGAACTCCACGCTACTACTGCTGGTGAGTCCTCGAAACGCGTCCACGCTTTTCTCGATCAATCATTCCGTGGTCCGGTTGGTTGGTTCTTGCCAGTATGGCCAGCATGTCCGGTCGTTCGCTGTCCGGTCGATGCTGTTCGATGTTCGCTCAATCAATGTACCGCGTGCGAAACAGCGCACGAGGTGAGCTTTTGTCGATTAAACTTTGGCAGTTTCAGCTTCACCGGCGTTACCACCGGCTGGTAGTGTTGATCGGTCGGTTAGAGTTGATGAGGGATAATTTTGTCAAAATAATTGGTTAATTGTTCATCCATTTGTTATGCAGTTGTTAAGGAAGGAAGTGGGGGGGGGGGGGGGCGCTTTACGAACGAGGTGCTTATAGGTTGTTAATGATGATGATGGTGATGATGAGGATGATGTTGGTAAACATGGGAATTCATTGTGGATGAGCATTGTGTGGTTAGGCTTGTTTTTAATTCCTGGTACATATTGTTCGGCTATCGTGTGTTTAAGCTTCACGTGGCGCCTGGGTGTTGCCTTTGTTTCCACTTGATGATATCGTTGCTGAACGACATTGTGTGATTAACGGAATAGTTTTTTTTTCCTTTTTTTTATTTCGTGGCAATTCTGCAAACAATAAGTGGGTTCGATATAGTGTTTCCGTCAATATTTCGATGGTTTTTTGGTTAAATTGCCGATTGTAATTTAAATCTTGTGTCAATGTTACGTTTGTTATTTTGTATTGTTTGTTGGTATGTATTTTTGGTGTGCGCAAAATGGTGACCTTTACATTTTAGCTACTTTCAATGCATTTTGTGTCTATATTATACGAATCTTTTTTATTAATTATAGAGGATTCAAATCTGTTGGTTCTTTCGCCTCTTATATTATACGATGTTCTGTACTGTTTTGCTATCTTTAAGGCAATTTAGTAATGTTTAACATGAAAAAATGGAGTAAAAAAAATGAAGAAAACTGTTGTGCAATTAAACTAGTAGAATGCAATTCGTCTAAAACTATATCAACATTTACGCAAATACATCCCATTGGGATACTTGGACGCGAGTTCATTGTTGTCATTATTAGTAAGTGCTTCAGTTCACGTATAAAAAGTGTTTATTAAACGAAAAGGTTGCTGTTTTCTTCTCATTCGTATGATCGGATGAATTTTAAACAATGCTGCACAAGCTTAGATGATTGATGATTTAAATTCGCCTTTAGAAGCACGCATTCATGGCCAGCAAATCTTACCAAAATAACAATACACGGCAAACAGCTAAATTACATTTGATCAAGTACATCTAGCGTTGTATGTTATCATTTTTCACCATATGAACATTGTTTTTTAATATTTTATTACCATATTGGTAGATCACTGTTGTATGTTACAGGGATGCAACATTACATTTTATATCCACCTTAGTGATTGAGAAACGAGAGCAACCGCTATAATGTATAAAATTGGCACAACGATTAGAGCGATTCATTCTCCTTCACGATTTTGTGAACAGAAAATGTGGCAATTAATA
This sequence comes from Anopheles darlingi, assembly GCF_943734745.1. NCBI lineage: Eukaryota > Metazoa > Arthropoda > Insecta > Diptera > Culicidae > Anopheles > Anopheles darlingi. The sequence goes on from NC_064875.1 coordinate 48,372,951, forward strand.
ATTGTTTCGAGCAGTGCAACAATCCCTTCAACACATTCTAAACCGAAACACTCAAAGGAACCGAACTGTTGCCTGCGCAAGCATTAAAGTGAATTGATGGTAACCGACCCGTTCGACTGTAAGCCGTGTGTTGTGTCCGTGTGTCGTGTTCTAATTTTGCACGCGCATATGTATGCCCTTCCATGTGGAGTGACAGTCGATACTTTCTAAAACCGAAACCTCCGAGCTCCGTTTGCTGCCCATGGGCCCAGGCCAAAGGGCTTTCAACAACTTTATTTGGGAAAACAGAAAGGCATGCGCGAGCTTTGTCACGACTGTTTCCTTACAGTCTTACATGGGGATTAGCTACGCTCTCTGTCGTTCCAATCGTGCCGCAATCGTTGTTGGATGTTTCTTTGTCTGCTTGAAATCTATTCAACTAAGCAATTAAGAATACTCGATACTGTGCTGTGCATAACGGTGTGCGTGCGTGTTCCTGGAGCGCGTTCCAAAAGTTAGTTATGCTCGTGCTCGTTTCACTTCATTATTGAAACACCACACCACCCCAGGCCCATGTCGGTTAAAGGGGGGCGCATCTGCAAAGCTGCATTCGATGCATTATAGATTTCACCTCCACTTAACCAGTTACACAATTTGCCAGTCATAATTTACGCGCACCACAGCCTCCATATGGTAAACGGTTCTAGTGCCGACCGACCGTCCGACCGAGGCGGACAAACATGAACAAAAATAGGGAAAAACGTCAGAACATTTCCACCTCCCCATTGGCGATTGGGTTCCTGTAGGATCGGGGGTGGGCGTAAATTCAGCAAAGTGCTGTCAGCCAGCCCCGCATGCGCCCGGTTTCCGTGCCGTTTCCGTGTTCCCGGAGACCGAAGAACCACACGCTCGGTACGCAGCCGGCCGCCGCCGCCGCTAGTGCACGAACAGTAGACAGTTCGCTTCGGCTGGTAGCGGGAGGCCGGTATGCGATATGGGCATACATCATACTGACCACAAAACCGCACCAGGAGTACGGGCACGGACCACGGGCACGGACCACGGGCACTGCTGCTTTATGGTGTGGCGGCACTTTGAAGTTCCCGGGGGTTGCCGGAAGTTCCAGGGATCAGGGAATGGTCGAGAATTCAATTGCACCCCCCCTTCATGCACCATCAGGATGCAGATCGTGTTCGATGCGGGGTCTGGTGTAGCAGGGTTTTCGGAGGGAGGGGAGGTGCAAGGTAATGTGTTGCAGTTACTGGCCATTGGTAGAAATCGATCGTGATTACGTTTCGCTTACGCGTGGCAACCACACCGTGACTGTCCGTCCGTTCGTCCTTCGCTCCGCCGGTGTCATTGCCAATTTTTGCTTGCTTGGTCCTGGGTTCCCGGTCACCGAAGGCCGGCCATTGCGCTGCAGGATGCTGTGGGGAGTGTCGAAGAATGAAGCACCCCTCCCTATCCGGGTGGCAATCCGTATCAGGCGACAGCAATCGCCAATCTGCTAGCGATTGGCGCTCGGTTGACTAATTTATGGGGCAGAGATTGCGGCAACAACGGTTGCAATGCGCACGCGGTTCCGGTTTTGTGCCCTCCAGTGGTGGCCGCCAGTGCGGAGGTTTTCCCCGGGATTTCGGTTGACCTCTCGAACCCGGACCGACCAACCGACCGTTGTGCCCTGAACGGTGTCCTGCAGTGGGTTGGTTGGTGGGAATTTTACACGTAGTGTGCCGGTGGTTGTTTGTGTGTTCGTTATGAAGTCAGGTGCCTTTCGTCCCTACCACCAATAGGGTCAACGTGTGGTCGGTCGCTGATCGATCCTTATTGATCTTTCGCTCGACTTTGAGGCTTTGTGTTTACAAGTGTTTACTTGTGTTATATGGTTAGGTGGGGTAGAACGTCAATAGCTATTTGCTTGCAATTCAATGCGAAAAATAATTAGTTTTTGCCATTATAATACACTATCATGTTTTTATGGCTGAAATCGACTCAAAACAGGTGCCGTGAAGGGGCAAGCTAAGTTTTGGGGGAAGGAAAAAGTCACAAGGACCTAATTCTGGTTAATATAGTGGTTGTTCGATGATAGTTTTTGAGTTTTAGAGCTAAATATAGTAAATAAAAAAACCTCTTTTTACCTTATTCCCATTATAATACATTATCAAGACTATATTGTAGTAGAACATGATGAAAACCTAATATTAGCCCTTCAAGAGCTTCGTTAACGAAGTACTAGGGGTTGATATTTATATTAGTTGATATAACAGTTTATTTAACTCTACATGAAACAATTTAATGACAATATTTTCATGTTATTTCAGCTGTTCGTCACAGTTTTTCCGTATATGTTTAAAATTTTGTTCTATTCTTTAGTTGAGCATGTTATATTAAATTCGATAGCGCGAGATTAGTTGATACTTCATTTTTTAATCGTAGAATGATGGCCCATGCTGATTAAACTACGTTGACAGAGGTAATTCAGACAAGATGGTCTTTGTCGAAACCAAATCCCTGTAGTTTTCGATTTTTATTGATACATCCTGCGAATTGCTTAATTCTACGGTACTCATCTACTAAAATTGATTTGTTACTGTTGAATAGGACAGAAGTTGTTCTTTTATATGCGATAGTTGTATATTGAAAATATTTGATTAGTCGTTCGTTTGATAAGAAAACGGCACTTTAACTGCCACATGCAGTATCAGTTATCGTATTAAGTGTCATTAGCAGTAATCATTCTATACTGCAATAATGTTTATTTTCTTTACCAAGCAAATGTGCAAATTGTAGCTATTGACTCCGTTCTAGAGGCAATTTCCGATCAAAAGTTATCGCCAGTAGATGCAAGTTCCGTTTAATCCTCCCGCTGGGTGCATGGAAGTCGCAGACTTGAGGACAAAGGAGATACGACAAAGCGGCTGTACTTGAGAGCACATTGTTTGTTTAAAAGGGGTTGCAGTGCCCGTGCAAGTGCAAGCATTTACGCAAAAGGGTATTATTCGATGTCGAGTACCTGTTTGAACACACATCTTTTATAAACTGTAGCCGATTGATTGATGTTTCTTGTGGTTGTGGCCATGCCTATGATGTCACCTGTACTGCACCACAATGCATTTCACGTTTTGGAGTGACACTTCATGGATGTTACACAATCACTCCTCAAGACTGAATTATGCTCTTTATACATCCAGCTATGCGATGCTTGTTTGCATATCAGTGTTAACATTGTTGGTTGAGTGGTGGTGGTGGAACTGAGGGCTGTACAAGTCTGTCTGAAGACGAGTTTTTTTTCTTCCTCCGCTACCCATTAGCCATTGATCTTTTGTTGAAAAAGTTAAAGTAAAGATCGCTCAAGCATGTTGCGAACACTGCGAAGCGTTAAGAGTGTGTTCCTTCGTGGCTTCTCGTACTCCATGTTTGATTAAACACGTTTTCGCTTTATCTGCCCGGCGATGAGGGATTTTCATTTTCTCCAAAGCCAAACTCGATTTCTGGTTTCAATGTAGAACGTGTTACAACCGGCGCTGTCGTGTCTTCTATCTTTCTCACACACACTGTTTCAATAATCCTTTCGATTTGGGGATGGTCTAAACTGGAATTATGGTATAAAGGGGGCGCTGGTTTGACTTGTTCGTTTCTTGGCGAACTCTATTAGCTGATGTTCGCGCACCGTGCCCGTGCCATTCACTATTCCAGTTGATCCATCTTTTGGCCAGAGACATCACCGGGAGTGTATGTGTGTGTGTGGATGGAAGGACAATTCCCTACGGAATGCCGGGTTGCTCTGCTGTGAAAATGAAGTTTTTAATCCAATTTAAAATGCTAATAAGGATTTGTTTCACGTGACGTTTTTGGGTGGCGTCTATCGTCTGGAGTGCCATCATCCCAACACTGGCGCGCGTGCGGGTGTAAGTGACAGCATGGGGCGGTGCGCCAAGTCACGAGCCGCGACCCGGGATTTACCGAGAAGTAAGATTCTGTTACCAGCAGCCTCTCCAGCACTATTACAGTAAGCCGGAAGCCTCCCATTTCGCTAATGTCGAGTGCGTATCTCGCGAGGATATCTGCATAAGAACACTCTGCATTATCGGGGCATCCTCGGTATCTTTCTCACATACTATCACACGCACGCACACACACACACCTAAGCAAACGCCGTTCAAACGGAGAGAGTGCGCTGGTAGCTCCTGTTCCCGTACGTACGATGTCGTTGCTGTCGTTGGATTGAGTCATAATGATGTGGAGTGTAATTAACAGAAGCTGTTTAATTTTCCAGTGCATGAACGCGCGTTTCCATGGTCCATAAGCCATGGGCGGCGGCGGAGGAGTAGGCGACGTTCTCCTTCAGAGTTATCCTTTGAAAATCAAACTTCACCATGGTTGCGATGGTTCCGCGGTACAGATTTAGGCCACCTTCCCTTTCGCACCTTTCTACGGTCCCGACAAGGAAGAACAAGGGGAACAACATGACGGAAGGAACTCGTCGTCATCGTCGCCATCGTCGTCGTCGTCGTTGCGCTCCGTCAACGCCAGTCACACGATCCGACGCCTGGTGACGACGGGGTGATGATGACGTCGAAAAGTGCATTAATAAAGCTGGAAGTATGTTTGCGGGCACTTAAGCATCGTACGGCCACTCCGCTCGTTATACCCGGACCCGTGATTCGGGCACCACCTAAAACCCACGAGTACTGCGGGAAAACTGACTGCGGGGTTTTTGTTTTTTATGTTTGTCGCGCGAGAGTTGCCGAAGAGTCGTAATGGATGCTACTGTTTGCACGAATGCGAATTGAGGCAATGGCTACTGAGACTAAGGGTAAGCGCCATTTGCATTTCAACAGACAAGAACAGTGCCAGTGCCAGTGCATTTGCTGCTTTGCCTTTCTGGTTTTCATCGTTTCGTGAGAACTCCACTCCGCTAAACCAATTCACCGCCATTCGCACCATTCAAATGGCGGAATGAATCAAAACTGATGCTTCCGATTTAATGGCCCGCACATCCAAGGTGCCAAACGGTGCGCATGGTATGCATAGAATCCGGTTGGAATCTGGCTGCTATCCCCTCCTTTTCGGAAGCTTGTAGAAAATCTTATTAATTTGCACAACCGGCAACAAATCCCCAGGATTGCAGCCAGTGTTTCATTAGATTCATTAGACGACGGCCTTAAACACTGCAGTTGACACCACGCTCCTCGGGTCGAACTTCCCGGACAATCGGACCACTCCAGTCGCAATCGGTACGGATGCAATTTAAATGTTTTGTCATTTTGACCGCATACCGGGGGGCCTGGGCCTTAACCGGTACACCTGGGCCTAGAGACCAGAGCCAGATTTGGCCACCGACTGCTCTGGCTCTGGAAGCTGGGCCGGGGGGAAAGCTTGAACGCCGATAAAAACGACAAATAATGTTTTCGGTGCAGAGGCCTGGCATCCTGGCTGGCAGCCCAACGGCATAGCAATACTGAACCGAAACCCAGATGAAGCCAACCGCCCATGGTGGTGGTGGTGGTGGTGGTGGCGCTGTCATCATCGTGCGCAACGTTTGCAGCAAGCGTTTTGTGATACACAATGGCACATCGGTTTCTCGGGGTTGCAGGTTTAGGACGGACGGAGCAGCAAACGGAGAGAACTAAAACCACCGTAAAAACTGCATCGAAGGTGTGTGTGCGCCGGGCGTGTGCTGTGCGTCTGTAGGCTCTAGGCTGGCTTGGTACGTTGCGACGTGTAACTGAAGCATGGCAAACCGGAGTTTGACATTGGTCTCGGCAGGTGGAGTTGCAAAAACCATTGGATGTAGCTGATTTTTAGATCCCCTTCCCCCCGGAACGAATCCGGTTCGGTCATTCGGACGTCCTGGGGTCCTGTTACCCGTTGGTCGGTCTCGGTCTCGGGATTGTGTCCGACGTGTGGTGGTGGATTATTTGTCTAGCAGTTAGTAAAAATCATCCCCAGCATCCCGAGGTGCCCAGGTGGAATGGCAGGAGTTATAGACAGGTTAGGGTAACCGAGAGGGAGTCGATGATGGAAATGAGTGGATGCGGTTGCGAGGTTCATGTACCAGGATTTTTGTACCATGTACCACCCCTCCCTGGCCATTTATGGTCCGTTTCTGTCAAAGGACGTTAGTTTCAATTTGGTTAACTCCAATTGGTAGTCGGAGCGACGGATATAGCGCCGATGCGTACTCGCCTTGCAATCGTCTGCTGCATCCGTACACTGACCTGTGCTTGTGAGGGCTTGCATTGGAATATATTGCGTCTCAGCGTAGCAGGGGTGCAACCTGGATAGAGTGTTGGATGTGCAGGATTTTACGAAAGGCCCTGGAGATTCCTGAGGGGTTTTGATGTGAAATGGATTCAAAATTGTAAATACAACTCAATGTTCAAATGCGTGTGTGTGTTCTGTTGCTCACTGCTACACACGTTGCGTTAGATTAATGCCGGTTGAAGGTTATTGACGTCATTGTGCGCAGTGTCATGGCGTCGTCATGCCTACCGCAATGCTTCCATGGACTTTACTTTGCGCTTTGCAGCAAACGCTACTAGCCCATAATAGATTCTATGTTGCCCTAGGTCGGCCGGATAGCATCCCGGGGCCTTTGTTTTATTGTTTTGCATTCCACCGAAACCTCCCATTCCCATTTCGTGCCGGGCGCCGTGATCAACACTCGTGGCGAAGGAACGAAGCGACTGTAAACGTAACTCTTCCTTCTACCATCCACTTTCACGCTGGAGAAGAGAGCAATAGTATTCCACCCGAAAACTGCAACCATTGTTAATGTGATGCTGATGGGCGTACTTTGGCTGGCTCCGGACTTTTCGTGATACACCACGAACACTAGGCCAAGATGGATGGTTCGGACCACGATGGATGGATGGATTGTTCATAGCAGTAGAAGAAGGATCATCAGAGGACTACCTGTTTTATGGTCCGGCAACCGATCGGAAGTTAACAGTGTGTGTCCTGCCAAGTGCTCAGTTCCCGTGCGCCAATAAGACCCACCTGACGGTTCCCCTCTGCACGCATATCCGCATATCTAGTCTCGTGATCCCGACAAACTCCCCCGGCACCATTTCTCAAACTCCATGCTCATGGTCAATGTTTTTCTGGCATTCAAATCACCAGACTAGGTCGCTGGAGAACCCTCGCTAGCTGCGTAGTTTATGCATGGCGATTGTCTTGCACATCCGCTGCAGTTCCTCCTACCGTTTGCTTCCGGCAATACTGCGGACGGCGCCTCTCGACGATGACGACGACGACGACGACGACAAACACCGGAAGCTTCTTCGGGTGAGGAAATGGTGGTCGCGGAGCGTTTGCCAACAACAGCACCATTTCCGCTCCCGGGAGTGCCTCTAATCCTGGCTGGTGAGGGCGCGGAACCATGCACACACACAGATAACAAGGGAACGATACCACTGACAGCGCCTTCAGCTACCAAAGGGAACCACCACCACCGCAGGATCCACGGAGCTTTGGAATTAATTTCAGTCGATAAATCAACCGAAATGAGGCGTATCTTGGACCGGATTCGTCGGCTGGGAGGGTTGCTGTTGGGGAAATGCTGCTCTTGTGCCGTGGAAACTGATCCGGAGCTATTATTCAATTATAAAGTAGCTCGGTCCGGGTGTCCGCTGTCTCTTGTCCCTTTCCCAAGGGTGGTTTGATAAAGAGTTAGCTGATGCTAGGGTTTCGGGAAGAAGGAGAGGACCTATTTAGTGGGTTCCCCTTTTCGGTGTGGACCAGCGTTGGTCGTGTTAGTGCGACGTTAATTTAAGGCAGGCCGCATCATGGCATCTCTTCCCAAAGGTACGTTCAACGAGCTTTAAGAACCGGAAACCACGCTTGCTATGCGTTGTAGAGGCCACCGATGCTGCATGAAGCGGTACAGAACATGCACACCGGACAGCGGCATCACGTCTTCGTGAATTCACATGCTTGGAAAATGGATTGACTCCCGGATTCGGATTCCTGGCTGGTGGTTCCAGTTGATAATTTTGTTGCATACCGGGCTAACGAAGGCGACACTAAACACAGTGCTACACACCGACACCGACAACAAAAGTCAAGATGAGACATGCGAAGCCATCATCATCATGCATCGTACCGAGAGAGAGAGAGAGAGAGGGCATTTCGGTTGCGAATGTCTGATTGTGCTGGATGGTGAAAAGCATGAGAGAGTAAACATTTACACAGTCTGCGCCGTTCTCTGCGAATCTGCTCGCCTTGCCAGACTGTCATCTTCGCTGCGGAGGTCTCGAATCCGGTCGTCCAGCAGAAATCAAGTACAAAACGATTCGTAAAACAGGACGTTCGTCGAACGCAATTTGCGCACCCTTTTGCACCCTTTGACCGAGTCTCGACGGAGACAAAACCCTCCTCTCTGAAGGTTCTAACGCGACGGTGCGCTTCCGGTTCCGGTTCGGTCTGTGGCTGAGTCAGCAGTCGGGCCAGGACGCTGATGAGAGTTGTTCTTAGATAATGGTGGTTAACCGCAAACATTTGCAACATCGAACGGTGCTAACTGACTCGACTGCTGCTGCTGTTGCTGCTACTTGGGATAAACCCGCAGTTGAAGGAAGGCTTCCGGGTTCCGGAATGCTCTGAGGATAATGTTTGATATGCAAATTTAACAACTGTTTTCTCTCGTCCCAACGTGTGAGAGAGAGATACAGAGAATGGGCGGTTGAAATCAAACTTCAGCTGCTGCTGCTGCTGCATCCTTTATCATCGACACTTGCGGTCTGCTGAAGGAGGAGTATCGACGATAATCGCACCGATCGGTGCTGCTGTTGCCAGTTGCCAGTTGCCAAAGTCACCTCTCTTGTGGCGACTAAACGGCACCGTGTTTCGGGTCAACTGGCCTCGGGGCTTCGGGACGATATTTGACGTGGTAACTGACTTCCAGTGAAGCTCGGTGTCTGTTGGTTAGATACCGAGCAAGAAGGACGATAATTTTCCGATAGCGACCGACCGAGGAAGCCTCCGGTGAACTTCTGGACCTCGGGTGCTGGAGGTGTATTGTTCGGTTAAATACTGTACACGGACACGGAATCGGTGTGCGTCTTGGTCAAGGGTGGGGATGCTTTGGAGCGAAGGCTTACGACTAACAGATCAGATCAGCGTTCCGATGAGCACAGTTGATTGGCATATTAAACCTATTTAGTGTTCGTCGGCCGGGTGTGCTGCCGGGTGATCTGTTGAATCACCGATTGCACGAGTAAATATCCGTTTTGTTTATCATATTTCAGATTTAGCACCTATTAAAGCCTGTTTCGTTATGAAGCATCTTGATGTTGCAGAAGCAGAATCACACTGTTTACACTTTGTCTTTGTTGGATTTGGGTAAGGAAAGAGCGGTCTTTAAAGCGCTTGAGAGGTTTAAATGTAGAACAGCAATATTGGAATGTCCACTGAGGCAACGTGTTATATGGTCTTTGAAATCCGTTCCAGTTTAGAACATTTTTTGTGTCGATTGTGAATAGATTCTTCCTTAAGATTCTTCCGTAAATCAATGAATTAGAATAGCCACGAAGCGAGAGAGAGAGAGAGTGAGGTAAAAGGACAACATCTGAATAAAGAGGGGATATTAAATTGTTATCCCTACTAATCGATTGACAAGCGCCACGATTTAATCCGCTTTCAGCAAATGCCGTCCTTTCAACTAAAGAAACTAAATTTCAACCAACATGGCACGACAGCGCTTGCCATTGTCACTTTAATAATAGCTCCTGCCTCATTTCTAAAGGAATAATGACCTAACATAGTAGATGTGATGCTAATTTATTATCGGCATGAGTACTGTTCTGAGATAATCAATTTTAAGGCAAATGATTGTATGACTATTATAATTTCGAATTATTTTCTGGTTTCACTAGTATACGAAGACCCTCTTCGTCCACAAGAGTGTTAGCTCTTTTTGTACACTATTGAATGTGATTCAAATTAAAATAATCCAATCACAAGACTAATTAAATTCGTGACTAAATGGTTTTGAATTCTGTTGGTAGAAGTTTGTATAAAGTTTCAGTTCTGATATTCCCTAATTGGAACTTATGATGATAAAAAAAGGATTTAGTTCTACATACTAACTAACACATTGTACTTCTAACTAACAATGGTTATCAAAATGCCAACGCAAATGGAACATTTAACAATTTTATCCACGTAAAACTACTGGAAAATCCAAATTGAATCAACATGTTATAGGATTATCATCTTTTCATTCGTAAAATATTAACATTTTTGCAAAACAGATAATTCTAAACCTAGATCCCCATTACACGGAATTGGCTAGATGTTTCCGTTTTTTGAAGTTACTTTATGCCGACCAGCAGCTTGCTGATAGAGTAATCCTTCGTTTCCCCGGATTCGTATCAATGATAAACAGTATATAATGGCGGGAGTTTGTTTGTAACATAAAACTCACCGCCTCCCTTCCCTGCCCTTCCCCTGCCCTTCCCGAGATTTGATTAACATTGCAATCAATTGGCTTGTTTGCTTCGCTTCGTGCGATGTTTGTGTGCAAGATTTAAGATATGCCCGCTCCGTGCGTCATTACACACTACCGTAAAATCCCACCGGTGAAAAACAAGAAAATCTCATCCTAGGGCACGGGAGGGGAGGGGAGGCGGGCGGTTCTTTTTGGTTCACATCATTCAGACTAATTGATTCCTTGCCTTCTGCCCCGCGCCTGTCGTCCGCTTGTTGTTCGTGGCCTCGCCGCAACAAACCACCATCCACGCGGCACGATGGGTCCCATCGGCACCTCCAGGGACCGCTGTTATTATTTGGGATGTTGTTTTGCAGCTTTTCCATCCCTCCCCCATCCCAGCCTCGCCCTTCCTTGATGGTTCCTTATCCCGAAGCCCGAACATACTGATGAAACCGAGAGATTAATTTACAATCACAGCAGAGGCGCGAAACGCCATTTAGCCGCATTAAAAGTTTTCCCCGGGAAATGTAACGTTCGCCTTAGCAACGACCTAGCGCACCGAGCCAGCAGGAGGCTACTACGATGGCTACGTGGTCCTGTGCCCTGTTTTTTCCCCTATTTTCCCACACCAAAAGTCCCCAAAGCACCAGAGTGCGAGAGAGAGAGAGAGAAAGAGAAAGAGAGACAGAGAGGCAGAGAGCACAGTTTTCAATAACTTCTTGGCTACTGTGACCGTTTACGACTTTCTGAGCACACTATACCTAGAGAAGGTCCAGTGGCAGCATGTGAACACAGGCAACATTTCCATCCATCCGAGTAGCATGTGAGCGACGAGGGAAGCCTTCCCTGGAGGCAAGAAGGAGAGGCCCCAAAAGCCATCGGCACCAGCAGCAGAAGCAGCATCATCTCTTCTTTGCAGTCGCCTCGCTGGTTCAAGATACACTGCCTGAAGCCAACACGCCGTGGCCGTGTTTTTGATCGAAACCGACGCCGACGTCGCGGTCCCAAAAACCAAGACGGATGGGAAAGTTTGCAGAAGGCAGAACAGCAGGGTCCTTCCCTCCCTGTTTCCAGGGATTCCCCATTCAGGGCCCGGGCAGGCATGGTGGGGTCGTCAAAATTTTCCACATTAATTATTAGCGTCAGCTGCTTACATTATCGGTGGAGCGTCGAGCGCGTTTCATCTCATGGTTGATTTTTGTTGTGAATTCGTGCCTTGGCCACACACACCGAAACAAGCGCACGCATGCCAGCAGCTCCTGCTTTTGATCCTTAAGCACAAAGTCCCGGGCAGCCGCCCACAAGAGCTACTATGCACCGCCGATAGTTCAGCGGCTCGGCGCCGTGGTCGTTGCTGTGTTTACACTAGGACGATTGTGTTGAAAGGTTGAGAAATTAAATTACATTTAAATTCGCCGAGAACCGTCGAGCGCGCTTGTTGGTTGCTTTTGCGCGGCGGGGAGTGAGGGCAGGAGATGTCACGTGCCATCCCCTTCTCCATCATCCCCTCACGACACTGAATCCTTACGAGAGTGATCCTTAAGCACCTCTGAGCGAGCTCTCAAGTAGTTGGCGAAGTGAAAACCTAATTTACCATCCTGGCGGGGCGGGGCACGTTGTTGTTGGTGGTGGTGGTCGCAGTGAGTTTCGTGGTGGATTACCGTCTTGTGCTCTTCAGTCTTTGGGGGGCGATCTGGTGCTGCTAACAGGCCACTTCTGGCCACTGGTGATAACTCAATTTACGAGAGCAACTATTGGTTGCTTTGTTGTGTGCGCGAAAAAGAATGCATGTCAGAAGAAGGCGAGGTGATACATGATCTCCGTGTTCCTAGCAACAGTTAAAGGTGATCGAAGTAAGCATTACGTTACCGGCACGCTTCCTAGAATCAGGTTTCAGCATCAAGCGCATCGCGGGCGAGTGCAATCAATTGATGCACAATCGTGGAAAATTAGTAATAAACCTTTCCCTAGCGGACCAGGGACGTATATCGGTGGTCCAGACCGGGGGGTTTACTAATTAGCGCAGCTAATGATACCGCACACCGGTGCAGCAGCATATCGTGGATCGTGTTAATAATTTTAAACAACGAAAAAAAAACGCAAAAAATAAGCTGCAATAATGTGTGAAATAAGGAATTGATTAAACAACTCCCTGCTTTTTTATCATCACCAAACAGCCGGTTAGTCCTGTTTCATTCCGTTGCCAATCAACATCCCTGGTGTGTTAGTGGTGGTGGTGGTCACCTGGTTGCATGCGGTTACAATAAATCGAACGGGTTCCATTACTGATTGGGTGGCGGTTCGGGCTTTGGTGCAGCATAAAAATGTTCCGTATCAAGTGAGCATCGGGCAACCCTCTCTCCTCGTTCGCGCCCCGTTTGATGCCGAAAGGTAATCGCATCAAAAACGCATTCACTCTGACCACGCCACAACCACCACCACTACGGGCGGGCGGGCAGGCACGACTGCTCTCGTTGGTGGCAGATGGTTTGCGATAATTACGGTCGGGTATTACGTTTTAATGATACTACTATTAGGCGGTGGCTGTGGCTCTGGCATCATCGGTGAGCAGCGACTATATCGGTAGCGCCCGCGAATGGGGGAGAAAAAAGGGTTCTAATGATGCTATCGCTCGATCTCTCGCCTTCCCGGCGGTGTCTTAAAGGCCACTTTCAAAGGAGAAGGAGGAGGTGCGCGAGGTGAGAGATTTAAAGAAAATAAAAGCAGATTGGCAGAATGAGTGTGATTAATGATTGCGTTGCTTCGTTTGCTGCCGTTCGTTCAGCCGGTTAAATTCCCCAATTGCAGGCGCGTCCATCGAACCCATCCGGGGGGGGGGGGGGGGGGGGGGGGGGGAGCGTGAGTGTGGAATCCGGGCCCCTCCTCCCTTTCTTCTTCTCCCTCACTTTGGGCCTCTCTCTCAATCTCGATAACTACTTTGCGGGCTGTATGATTTATTAAGAATCTCCGCGGTTTGAGCGGATCGCTTCGGTAAATGGGGTAGCGATTAGACATGCTTCGTCCGGCTGGCTGGCTGGTTGGCCGCAATACCTTTAATTAGGCCGCGGGTCGATGGATCGTATCAGGTTGCTCGAGAAGATTCTCGGCTGCAGTCAGTCAGTCGGTCTGTCGGCGTTTGGTGACCATTTTTCACGAAAACGCTTAAGCCTGAGCCCGAGAGAAAGTATAAAACGGAGATGATTAATTCCGCTGAATATAATTCCGCTCCCGCTGGGGGGAAAAGAATCACAGTACGGAGGCATCAAAACTGATCCCTTCCGGTGCGAGAGGTATCCGGGGTTTAGCGTTGCCCTTGGAAGAGGATTTCCGATCGGACAATCGTGGGTTCGTGGTTTTGTCACCGGATGGGCCACCATCTTTAGAAGCTGTTTTAACGGTGGGTGGTTTTTGTTTTGTTTTTTGGGACCATCTTCTACGGGCCATCTCGCACCGGGGGAACTGATTAGCGATGAAAAACCTTTGCCACGTCACGGCCCTCGTTCCGGGGTTTTGCTGCTGTTTTTTCTTTGGCGATTTTTCGCAACGGGCTGCGCCCGAAATGGTAATAAAGAACCGGGGATGATGGATGAAGGTGCTGCTGCCGCAGATTGTACCAAATTGTTAACCGAACGGCCGGGATGGGAGTAAGATAGTGCGAAAGGTGCGAATGAAGTAATGCATAATTAGATTAGGGCGCGATCGTTAACTTTTCCTCCGTCCATCCATCCATCGAGCAGTGGATCGGTTTCTGGCGGGCCACATGAAACCGCATCGTTTGACTCTCGAGTTGATTTGATAAAACCCTCAATTGAATGGAATCTCATTGCGGAAAGTTAATGGAAAAGTTAGGAACCGCTCGCGAGTGTCCTTTTTTTTTATTTCGGTTTCTCTCTACGTCGCTCTCTCGCTTTCTTTCTGTCTCTCTTTGCGATAAATGCTATCCAGCTATCTGGATGTGCGAGTGTGTGTATATAGCAAAAAAAAGTTAAGATGATTTCAATGACTATATCAACATCTATATCAACATTATCAACACTTCACACCAAGCACGCAGCATGCGTTATGTGTGTGCATGATGAGTAAGGTGTCTAGTACCAAGAGTTGCATCATAAGTTCCGAGACAAGATGCTGCCACCTCCTTCACCCGCTGGCAGAAGTCAGAACAACATAAAACTGCCTAAAGCCAATCCCCGAAAGAGAGAACTGTGGCGTCCGTGAACTGTCCGTGGTGACATCGAAAGTTTACGCAATTACATAAACATCACCACAAGTCGTCTCGCTGCTGTCCATCGTATCTTTATTATGTTGTCAAACAACATAACGCCACCACAAACTGTCGATGCCGATGCTGCCGAAGGTTGCAGGTTGCAGGTGGCACCACACTATTGTTGCCGAACGGTTCGTCTTCGAGTGGTTTACGACCGACAGACTTCAATTCCAACATCTAGCCATGCTCATGATGATGCTGATCAGTGCCGGTTTTGAAGTGTGCCACACCGAGTGTTACAGATCGGATCATAAATCAAAGGGGGAGGGGCGAACGTTCCGTCGATCGGTTATCGAGCTAAATGCTAAGGTAAACACGGAACTCATTAGATTCGTCAATCATCCGGCCGTTCTTGGCCGCCGGTTGCATCGGTTGCGGCATCTTTATTTTATGCGACAGGCTAGGACGCGTCATTGACGCCGGGTTTTTTTGGTTGCATAATCCGCAACAGCTTGCCGCATGCACTATTGGCCCCCCCGTTGGCTTTTGCTTTGGCTGCTTTCGGTGGATTATGATGGTACGCTTCGGAAGGAAGGAGCCGCCGAAAACATTACGCTTATCATGGCGTGTTGATCGGTAGTGCTGCGACGGTGCACCGGCAGCAATGATGGCGTGCCGCGTGCCGTATCGCGAGCGGATTTGCCACAAGTTGCGCAAGTGATTGCGGTGGATTTGCGACGATCGATTTATGGGCAGCATCATCAATCATTCGCTGCGCGCGGGCTCGCGCGCAAATCCGAACCGCGAAAGGCTTCCGGACACTCGAGACAGGGACGAGGCACGAGCCACCGATTACCTGCTGCTGCTGCTGCTGCTGCTGCTGGTGCGGTGGTGAGATTGCAGTAAAAAAACATGATGCTGCGGGACCTTTTTGGCAGCATGCCGAAGGTCAGGGCAGGGTCTGTGGTACCGCACCGCAGGATCGATGCATTGCATTGCGAGTAGCCAGGCGCCCGGCGCCCGGAATTTCGTATAAACAAAATAAGGATGTTCAACTGTGTAAGAGATCGGATCGGAGTGCATCGGTCGAGTCGGATCGAAACGAAACGAACCACAAAGATTCATCAATCTTGCCCAACCGATCCATAAATAACCGGTCGCGGTACTCCCGAGCACTCGATAGAGAGTATCCCTTTCTCTCCCTTCCCTTTTTCGCTTTGTAGCAAGTAAATTGCAATCCATCTTTGTAGTTGATTTGTTGCCATGATTTTCATAATAATCTCTTGCACCATTGCTCTGGTGGTGGTGTGCTGGTGGTTTCCGAATAATAATTAAAAACCATAAATGCGTGCACGCTGTCGTGATGGTGCTTGATTGCACTTTAATTGTCGAGCATCCCACCACCACGCCTTCCATCCCGTGGCGAGGAGGAGAAGAAGGAGAAAGTTGCCATTCAGGATCGCGGATGAATGGATTGGCGTGAAAAGTTCTAAATTTCATTCCACATCCTCCACAGCTCGTATGGCGTGGTTTCAGGGCGAGCGAGCTAAAAAACAGTTAATTTGTTTTGAAACGAAGCAGGCGCAGATTGGTGGAAAAAATCTGCATCCGATCTGTTGCCACCATTGTTGCTGCTGCTGGTGCTACTGCTACTGCTCGTGAGGGTGCTATTGCTGGATAAAAGTTTTTAGAATTTACCATTCGAAGGGTTTTTTTTCGTCTCTTCTCTGCTTCGCATCCCATTCTTTGCACCGTTCTCACTATCGTGCCTTCGTGGCTTGGTTGGTAATGTTGATTACATTTGCATTCGCCAGCATTCTATTTTGTTGTGCATTAGTTGGGTGCGAACGGTGGTGCGCTCGATGCAGATGTGTATGCACTTCCCGAAACAGTATAAGGCACCAGCTGCAGCTACTGAGCGGAGCCGGAACAGTGCAGCATAATTACGACGCTTTCATTTCTAGCTCGCTGGCTGATGCAGTGGACTGGAAATGGTCGAACTGTAGAATCCTTACAGTGCAGCTACAGTCGTGGAAAGCGTCGTAAAAGGGAGGAAAAACGGTCGGTGAATTTCTGGCAAATGTTTCTCATTTGTAGAGAAATTCCGCTTTCCTCGCTGCCCAAAAAAACCCCTGCTTTCAGAAATTGACGCCAGCCAGCGACGAAACTCATCACTCAATCGAAGTTAGTAACGGACGGACTGAAGGAGGTGACTGGGGTGACCTCTAAGAAGGGAAAACTCCAAGAGGGAGAGAGAGAGTCCCGGATGTTTGTTCGCTTACAAAGCGAAGCAAAACATCGATCGCTCCCATTAATCATCGGAATTCCTTGGCTTTCGTCGTCGTTCTCGTCCAGCGTCCTGGTTCCGCATTACTTTGCTGCTGCCGTCGCGTTCAAGGTGACGCCCCCGTGTTGCCCCGTTATTGGAACACCCTGGCGCGTCCTGGCCGTTCCGTTATGGTTCCTGGAGTGCGCATTTATTTAGCTTTTCTTTCATTCCCGACCGGCTCGGCCACGGCCATCGACAGTCTGACGCCATCTGTGACGCGAGGTTGAAGTAAAAGGAGGAAAAGGTGCGCCACTCGAGAGGTGACAGGATGCGGATGCGGGTTCTTTCGGTCGTTATTAGTGATAAGATCGATTGGTCGATCGTTTCGGGCAGGTTGCGCCCTCCGCATAGTTGGAAATATTATTATTTTTTTCCTATCATTTACTTTCCGCAAAGCGCAAAAGGAGACTTTGGAGAAGAGATTTTTCATATCTTGCTGCATCGCTCTAGGAGCTCGTTTACGGCAGGAATGGTGGAATCGGGGGTTTTGCAATATTTTCCAATGAATTCGAAGGAAAACCCTGAATGAGTCGGTCGTGAAGAGTCGGTGCCGGTTTGAATGATGATCCTTTGTTGGTTGCTGCGTAGAGAGTCGCAAGAGGGGAATAATTTTCTTTCGCAACATCGTGAGAATGACCCCATTAACACCTAATTCATGATCGTAAATCACCGATAAGGCCGTTACTGGTTGTGCTGAGCGAAGCAGTAAACGGCTATAATATGCGCTCAATAATCATCCAAATAATCCTTCGTTGGTACGAAGGGTAACGACTTCGTTTCTCGTATTTCTTTTTTCTTTCTTTTTTGGAGTGTCTTTTTCAGAATAGAATAGCATTGCGAAGAACAAAGGACACACCTCGCAATACGCGCATGAAATTAATGCCTTTCTACTTAAAGATATGTGTATGTAAAAGAAACGTACAGTCGTACGTCGAAATTAATGAGTCAAATATGTAAAGCTTTGGGTGAAAAGAAGACAGATTTACGATAATAGCTGTTAGTTTACTTTAGAAGTACCATACTATCAAGTATCCTACTATCTTGTTGGTTCTATCACGCACACCGTTGTACATCGTTTTATTTAAATTCGGAAGAATCCTTTACCAAGTGCAAATAATTTTTTAAAGACGCTTATCTAACTTCTTTTGGCTCAGTTGAAGAATATTTAAACAAATGATTTTTTTTTATATTAAATGTGGGAAATGCGTCTTTTCTGGGAGTGACATGATCATTAAACAGTAGATCAAATACAAACCCATAGGAAAACAAGAACAAAACCTAGAAACAAAATGGGTTCTTTTCCACTTGGTATTTCTATTCTGCGTACTTAGGTTTTAATTCTTAGAATAATCTTGTATTAAACATAATTACTGCTTATACTTTATATTGCTAAGAAGTAATGTTTCGATTCAATTGTTAATTTCCCAGTAGCTCTGTTTAGCACGAAATCATCGAAGGAAACACAATTCAATTCGCCAAAAAGGTCTCAAGTTTTGTTTTTCTTGTGCAATCATTTGGAAAACCCTTCAAAATTCATGGGAAACGGAAAACATACTACGAGCCCAGAGGATTGCTTACGTAGATATCTTCCTCCGTTCCTTAGAATTCTGCAGAAACCATGCTCTCGGAAGGTGTGGAATGAAGCATTTAAACGTTCCAGCGAAGATTCAACATCTATTTTTAAAACACCAACACGGAAAGGATTAACGACAGATAGCACCATCCCCCAAGGGTCGGGGCCTGAGCGCAATCGGGCGCGACATGTGCCATGTTCATCAGTGTTTCAGCGCAACAAGTCGCTGATAAGCATGTCAACTACCGGGACCGGGACCGGTATCGGGCCCGTTCGGTGATGACAAGGCAAATGGAAAACGAAACGAAACGACAAACGCGCGGCGCGGGGCTGTCGTTCGGAGTGGTGCTCTGCATGTGTAACACAAGAGCCCTGACGTCGGGGAAAAAACGCCCGATTAATCAGAAGGGAAGGAGCAGAAGCAACACAACATCACATTCTCTGTGGCTGTGTGTGTGTGTCAGTTCATGTGTGCTACAAGTGGAAGGAGCTGAAGGTGCTTCGTGGAGCTTTTACTTTTCACTTTAAGCTTCGCTATCACTGCGAACACGTCACCGATGGAGCCAAGGACCAACCAACGAACCGACGAGACAACGGTTCAGTAACGCTCCCCCCAACCAGGAATTAGCGAAGGGGTTTAAAAGGGCAAACGGCTTCGGCCTTAAAACTTTGCTGCGTTCCCAGAACCCTTCGTCCGTTTCTCCATTCCTCGTGCGTCGTTTGCTTGATTGATGAGAAGATGATGATGGGTTAAGATTTTTGGGCTCCAAACACTCCGCCTTTCCTTACACACACACATACACACATCGCTGCGAGGTGGAAAGTTTCATGTTTAGGCAGAATTAAGGATTAGCGTGCAAACATGGCACGGCACAACCTGTGTTTAGTGTTGCGCGTTTCGCGTGAGGGCGCTCGAAAGGATTCTCCACCACGACCTTCTCCCTCTCTTTCTGCTTATCTGCCTGCTGCAGGCAGACGGAAAACGGACCTGGTTCTGCGTTGGTTCTGGGGAATTTCTCAATTTCCCAAATTAATGGTTCACCTAAAATTAGGAACTCAGGCAGGCCGTTGGCGAAAGCGAACGTAGGCCGAGGCATTTTGGTTGTTTTTGGGGGAACGTCACCATTTCGTTGGTTGGTTGGTTTGTTTGATTGGGAGCCAAATGGTGTCCCCGATCGCGAACTGGGCACGATAAAATGTCGACGTCGTTTTATGGCGATGGTGATGGCGCACCGGTGGGCACTCGCACTGCAGTGGCCGGCCATAAAGCCAAACCAAAAACCAATCCAAACCATATCTAGTATGTGTGTGTGATTGCGTGTGTGCGAACATCCGAACATCAGGACACCACTCGAAGCCCTTGGGGTGTGACAAGCCATACTGACACTTTTTGTGATCCGTTTTTGGTTCCCCTTCGATCGGAAAATTGGCATCGGATGTGTGTGTGTTTGTGTGAGAGAGAGAGAACAGGTCCTTAACGACAGGAAACGAATGCCGGCAGTGAGCTGCATCGGTGAATCCGGGAGCCTTTTCAGCTACCAATAGTACTACTATCACTGCTGCTGCTGCTGCTGCTGCTACCGCTACCGCTACTGCTACTACTTTGTACCAAACGACCAACGGCAGTGGCCACAGTGTAGGAAGGATGGAGCATTCGGCCAGACAAATTATGGCAAAACGGGAACGGCCGGAACGCGAAGGCGGAAGCCAATGATGCAATTTATGGCCTTCTTAAAAGCGGCCAGTAAAATGGTTGGTAGCCCCCAGTAGTAGTAGTAGCATCATCATCGCATCGCGCTCGTTGTCGGACGGACGGGGGGACCGGAACCTTTCCGAGGCATTATTTGATCTAGTGGATGCCATTTAATGTCCTTCGAACGGTTTCACTGTCCGCATATGCTATGCTCGTCGTCGTCGTCGTTGTCGTTGTCGTCGAACGGGTTGTTCTCGATAGCTTATCCGCTAAGTGTTTTCGAGGACATTCAAGAGGGTTCCTCACTCGCTCGCGAGGAAGTGGAAAACAGGAATTTATGGCTCCATCAAACCCGTACAAACGGACATTTAGCTGGCTGGCTGGCAGGCTGGTTGGTTGGTTGGTGGACGGTTTGTTGGCACGCGTCGCTCGCTCGCAAGGATGAGTCGCGGGGTTTTGCGGAAGGAACTTGCTTTTCTTAATTTAATTCCGTTATTAATTTTTCCATCACGATCATGAACTGACTCAGGAGGAAGCCACCGAACTGTGCGCCACTCGGTGGATTTTGCGGTGTTGTTGGCCACAGGCCACGTCAGACCTGGATGTCGATGCACTTAATGCACTTTTCGCTAGGCCAATCGTAGCCGATGTCCGGTGGAAATCACAGACGTCAGTCGAGCTTCCATTAGTGTGTGATAGAGAGAGCAATATTGAGGTCGATTATCCGCAACTGTGAAGCGGGTGTTTACCAGGGAAACCTTTCACGTCACTAAACAGTTTTCGATCTCGAGTGCTCTATTTCTGGTACGAGGTAAAGAGATCTTTTACCAAGTAGTGGATACTCTTCACATGATATGACGATTGATGGAGAGCGATTCTGTCTCCTGTCATCTGGATTTATCTATCCGGAAGGCGTATCTCACGCTTTGGACAGTTTCGATTGAATAAACAAATGAAAAGCCTGTTAAATGAAGCACACATTAATGTTTGTGTGTGTAACGCGTGTTACCGCCAGAAGGCGTAGCACATAAGTGAGGACGTGGTGCGTTCCACGTGCGTATCATGCTGGTTTGTATCTGGATAATTTAATTTTGTCATATTAAAAACTGACAAGCGATGGGCCCGGGAGTCGTGGCTCTCTGTTAACCTTGGAACGCATTTTAGAACACGGCACTGGGAGTCGTCGTGTCGTTTCCACTTCATCGCTGGTGCTTCTTCTCCGTGGCCGTGGTGGTGCTTCTGTTCGTCGCGACCGACCAGATACCCTCACTTCGAAATTCAATTCGCCTTAGGCTGCCTTAAAGTGGTGTCCCGTCGTGAGTCGCGATGAAGTGAGCCGTTCGCCGTCAGTTCTGATGTCAGGATTAAAGTTCGGTTAGACAGCTTTCGGATGTAAAATGTGCTTCCTTGGCTTTTGCTTTCCCGTTTTTATGGCGTCGAACCAATGTAATCAGTAGGATGATTTGTTTCAGCCGAGGTTTGCTTTCGAATCATTTAGTTTTATGTGCAACATTTGGTAGAGCTCCGAACTGTTTGTTTGCATTTTGTTATCAAAACAATTTCGAGAAATACAAATGTTCTTCTACATGAAGTCCGTGTAATTCAAATAGTCCAAGGGACAAGGCTTTCCATACTTCCCATTGGAGCAATCTCTAACTAAAATTCAATGAAGCTTATTTTCCTGACTTTTATGTCTATCCTTTCCTTATCAATTTTATTTGAATCCAAGGGATTTTGGGTCCAAAACATATGGAAAAAATAGAATCCTCATAACTTTAGACGGCTGTTTTAATTTTGATGCATTTTCGATTTCATGTATCTGGCAATAGTAATGACATAAATTTTGTGACAATGGATAGAGCCCCTTCGTTCAGATCATATCGAATAAGGCGGTTGGTTTTATGTAAACTATATTTTAATAGAAATAAATTTATGTGAAAGCAATTACATAAATGCTGCGATTAATATGCAAGCTCAACCAGATGGAATTTACATGATTGCGCCAAACAAAACATAATAGCATCAACTCACAGTCTCGACCTTCATCGTCGCTGAATAATGAATAATGATTATTGACATACCAATGATCTTATACGTTATTTAGGAGCCAGAAATTATATTCGGATCTGAAAAAATTATGGATCTGTTTTTCAGATGAAGCTCAGAAAACTTTTTAGGACAAGAATCTTTTAGTAAACTTACACAAACATAAAAGTGTAGTTAGTGTAATAGTGTAATGTGCAATAGATGGAATATGGAAATGATATTGTGATTATTATTAATCTCATCACCTAAATTGATCGTCATCAATCGTTGATGCAACGAGTTCCATTGTTGTTGATGTTAATAATTCATAAGTTTTCAACAATTCAAACCCCACGCTGTGTGTAAAACTATCAATGTTCTGTTCGAATAGTTATCCAGCGAATCCATGTTTAAATTTGGTTTAATTCTTTTGAGGTAAAAGCTCTCCGATTGTGTTTCAATTGAATTGAATAGGATAATTGAAGAGAGAATTCTTTCTATCCTATAAGTAGGTTCTCTCGGCTTAAAGTTTTCATTTGCAAGAAAAACATCCAACACTTTCCCCTTAATGCAATCGCATTAAGCTTTATGTGCTTCCAATGCGCCAGCTTAACGCAATAATGGCGCTGCAGCCTCATTAGCCTGCACGCGGACTCCTTATGTCCAAGGGATCCTTGGCTGCTGCAATTGATATCCCGATCGTATGCGAAACACAACCCAACCATTAGCTTCGGTTCGGTTTTCTGGTGTGGCAAATGGCCAAAAAGTGCAGCGAGAAAGAGAGCCCAATGGACTCCGAAGACCGACCCGAAGGGAGTGCAAGTACACCAAGCGATGGTTAAGTTTTTCCGCTCTCAAGAACCCGGAACGACCTGATGCCTTTGCCGGATTGCTTTGGAGGAGGCAGGTTGTGGTTAGTGTTATAAATTAAAAAAAAGTCCCTCGCACGAAAGTTCCGTGCCCAGAAAGCTACGTCCACTGTCTTTTGCCTTCCCTCCCTTCCTTCCTTCCTTCGGTCGTTACAAATTGTAGCGTCTTCGGTGCGTTCGGTGCTGGTCGTTAGCGTAGAACCTGCAGTATCCACTCCATCGATTAGTGCAGAATCCAACAACCGGGACCAGGGGGAATGGTGCATAAATCGGTGCGTGGCGCGTGAGGCACTAGCGCGGTTTTTTTTCTTTTCGGGAGGCGACAAGCGGCGACGAAGGACAATAAATGGCATCATCTTGAGACAGTTGGGCGCCAGAGACTCGACCAGAAGAGAGGACCGAGCAGAAATTGATGAGCTAGTCCTCCATTGGCTGGAATTTAATGGCTGGCTGGCTGGCTGGCAGCTGCATCCTCCACAACCAGCCACATAATTCACCGTTGGTCGAGTGGTCCAGGAAGGTGGTCGGCCGGGAAGAGGGGAGCCGGAAAAATCAAATAAATAAATTTTCACTTCATGCAAGTACTTCATGCTCGATCGCTTCCGGCGATGTCGCAACCCGTGATGATGATGATGATGGTTTTGGCATTCCAATATCGTTCCAGCGTACCAGCCAGTGCCAGGTACTTGCCCTGATGTGTGTCTCCGCGCGTGTGTGTGTGTGTGTGTGTGTGTGTGTGGTTAACTGTTTGAGACGCGGTAGAGTTTGCGTTTCCCTGGTAAGAGGCCAAATCGTTTTCCGCAATTCCGACGCCTGGCGTTCTGGCGTCAAAACCGGAAACCGTTCGCCGGGTTGTCGGTGACATCGGCCACTGTGGTAGGTTACGAAGACAGCCTGCTACGCGCAGCATCAGCCAAGTGCGAAAGGATTGGTCTCGTAATGTCGTTTTCTATCACATTCTGCGAAGCATCACAGCAAAAGGGAGTGTGGAAAGTGGGCAGAAAGTGTATTCCCACAAATAAAAATGTCCTTCCGCCTTTCCTGTCCCAACCGGTCGGCACGTCTGGTGGGGTGGAGCCTGTCAATTGCTTCGATTGCCTTTCGGTAATAATATTTATGCAACATATTTCGCACCGGGCCGGGCCAGGCCAGGCCAGGCGGATTGTAATATTATGCTTCATTAAGTTTCATTCTCGCGTATCGGCTCCCCGATTTGGCATCACCGTATGGGATGGGTGGTGAGTGCTCGATCGTGCTTTGGCGACAGCGACAGCGACGGCTGTTTACAGTAGCTGCGAGGCAGCTGTGTACAGCAGCTGCAAGACGTGGTGAAGGCAAATGTTTCATTCGCTTTTTTTCTGGAAAAAAGTGCTCAGTAGCGGCTTCAGTCACGGAGACACACGTGGCATATACAGATCGACACACGCGATCGATCTTCTGCCATTCTGCCGGCTGACGGATTTAGCTCGCAGAGTACCGGGAAGGTGCCGATGGCCCCCATTTGCAGACCATCGCAATATGGAGAGGGCTTTGAAAGGGGGATTTGAAGTTCATCGTTCCTCCCACTGAGCCAAAGAGGGAGAAGCCTTGTCACCAAGGGCGACGGCGGTGGCATAAATGAAGGCAGATGAGAGTTCTGTGCTCCGAAAGTAAATTCTTTTTTTTCCCTCCCGCAGTCGCACGCTTATGAGTTGAATTTGATTTTGGTATTCGATTCTACGTTCGAATGCTAGCGCGTGTTGGTTGCCGGATTCGGCGCATGTTATGTTTATTGATTACCGTGCGTGTATAAACATGATTTAATATGTTTTTTGAGGGCTGAGGCGATGTGACACAGCACAACAACAACCTACGGTACGACGATACTACTTAGCAATACTGAACAAACATCACTCGACGAAGAGACCGCTTCGATTCGAGCGAACGCGTGGAGAAAAATTGAATTTGTATATCAATTGATGAATTCGATTAAACTCATACACGGATTGGTGCATTGTCATTGTCATGCGCATTATATTCGTTACTTTGTATGGAGTGGATTCGTTTGCTTATGCTGATGCAAAATATGTTGGAAAAGCAATACATTTGGTAGGTTATTGTACAAATGTGCGTGAGATTGAGCGCATGTTAGATACACACTGTTGTTCATTTGTGTTCTCATTAAATATTTTGCTGGTTATCCGTAGTATGACTTATTGGCATTATCGTAAGCTAGAAATCGTTTGACTTTTGACATCACGTTGTATGCTCATAATTATTCCGTTCCCTCTGAAACAGGGATCTTGCGGTGGATTTTTTGAATTCCTATTTAACAATTGAACGATATTCTCTTGTTTTCGCTTGCTGCTAATTATCGTTTGCGCTTATCATAATCCATTGATAAAGAAGAATTAAATACTTGATCTTCTTGGGACTTAATCAAACTCATCAATTTACCTTTCATCAATCATGTTAGTAATTTCCTAGCCATTACTATCATCGGTTAATTATTCCCAGCAATTTTTACTACCACTTGGTCATTATTACTGTTAATCAAGGGAATATACTATTTTAAAATGAAGCCTTTACACACTGCTGCCTCTTCGATTCACTAAAAATGTATTGCTGAAGACAAAATCACAAATTTAGACGACGAATTGTCATTGAATCCAAAAATAATAGGTGTGGGATAGTTTTTTATACAACCGTCCTCAAAGTTCATTGACTCAGTGCCTGTGCAAAAGGAGAACAGAGAGCACTGGGTTTTATATCCATTTTATATTATTAGAAATAACCTTGCATTCATTGTCTAAATCCGTGCATTGCAATAAAAACGATATGGCTTTGTTTGAAGCTTCTGCTAAAAGAATCCATAATAAAAGTCCGCAGCCAACGGAAGGACACCACACAATGTGGCAGTAATAGCGTTGTAAAAACGTCACAATTTAATAAAATAGAAAATGGATTCGCCATCCCGACGGTTTAAGCTGGTACCAGCTACTGCCGTGCATCGACGTAATTCCAATAATCAACCAAATTCCACCCCATCTGTGAAGTGGTGCCATACACTACGACCCACTTTTAATTGCCCGAACGAACGATCCGATTGATGGAGTGCAAATTTGGACATTTTCGGACCAATTTTCACCCCCCCCTCGGGGCCCATCACTGACAGGTTCGCACACTACTCCGTCATTATCCCCCGGTTGACCTCTCACCGGTGCTACATAATTATTGCACCGAGGGAATACTCTCGCGTGCGTGAGGGTGCCACTGGCGCCAAAGATGGCGTTATGTCAATCGCAAACCGGAGGTGGCACATCATCACCATCGTCATCGCCGGAGTCGTAGTCGGCGATTGTGCAAGGGTCGTGGTCATTGTCGTGCTGGATGGATTGGTCCGGATTTCGGATTGAGTGGCTGTGGGATGGACGGAAGGGACGGATGAGCTCACGCTTAATGCTCCACGCGTTGTGTTAGCATAATTTAAGAGCGGCAAATGGTGATCGACGAGCAATTTACATTCGATCAGGGAAGGAATTGGCTTACATAAATGTGCTGTAAATGACGTTACAGCTGCAAAGCATTTGACCAGCAACAGCAGTAGCATCGTATTGCTTGTGATTTGTCCAGCTGTGGAGAGTGCTCCGAGGGTGCCCGAGTGTGTTGATTGCAATAAATTGGTTTCGTGGATCGTTTTCGCGTTTCGCGAGGTTTGGAAATTGAAATTGGCGAGATTCAAAAAACATGTTTGAACCTTCCTTGGGGTTGGTCCCGACTATCGACATCGCAAAATGCTGTTGAGCAGATTAAGATTAGCTTTCACGGAGGGAGAGGAACCGCGAAGTTCCGATCCGGTGAGGGTGATTAATTTTGATTTTACTATCGACCGGGGCAGAGCGTGGTCGAACCGGTGGTCCTCCGGCGTTCGGTTCGGTTCGGTCGAATGGTGTCAGTCCATGGGGCACTTACCTTGGCTAATTGAATTTCCACTCAGCCCACTGTCGACCCCCGACAGCGATGACGGTGGCTGTAATTTGTCCTCCATTTCGCGCAACCGCGACGTCAGGCTCTGGGTGTGCATGAACAGGAACAGTGTGCACGAGATGGCAATCAGAGCCACGAGTTCGGCGTATCTGGTGAGAAAGGGAAGAGACCAAAGAGAGGAAGGTTTGCAATAAGTTTTTCGGGGGAAATGCTATCATCCGCTGCACCTGTGCGTGAGGATGGGGATGAGAGGGCACCAGATCTGGTGAGGGATCTGGTTGAGATTGACACCAACAAGCAGCATCAGCAGCAGCAGCAGCAGCATACGCGCTAATGGTTGTAATGGGATGGAAAAACTAATAATCCTTCATGCTCGCAACGGTGGCCTTGGTTGCAGGGTTTGGCCAGGGGATTGCCACGCTACTGATTGCCACCAGCGATGACAGACACCACGACGACAACAACGAGGACGACGAGGACGGTGTCTGGCGTGATTTGATGGCCGGGTTCTGCCGGCGACGGTGATGAGAATGGTAGAGTGTAATTCGGTTGACGAGTGTTGAGGTATTATCGTTTAACTTTTTTTTTCGGGTTTTTTTTCTGCAAATGCTTTATCCAGAGACCCTCATTTATCAACGGTGATGAGCTTGATGCCGCTTTTCACTAGCAACAGGGTGAAGGAATTCACGTTCGTTCGGATTGTAAACTCAGGTTGACAAATCTGTTTCCCTTGTGAAGCTTTCCTAATTTAATTTAGGTTATGTCCACGCTGCCGGCCATGTTTGCTGTGCACAGATTGCACTGCAAACACGTAGCAGAGTGAGTTCTGTTGTTGCGAAAGCATTTTTTTGGGATAAAAATACGCTCACAAGGTGTAAGCATTAGGTTAAATCTGATCAATTGTTAATGCAGCAATCGAATTCTGGTTGTTATGTTGGATTGAAACGAATAGTCTTTCAATAATGATTCGGGGATAGTTTGGCAACTGACTCCACTCCATTTCCACATCACTAAATATGACCATCACTAAATATGATGCAGTAAAGCCATCGTTATTGTTGTTCTTTAGAATAAAATAAAGGAAAATTTAGCTGCAAAGCTACCAAAAATTACACTTTCAAACAGATAAAACGTCCATAAATTGAAAGATTGCCCCTTAACTAACTAACATTATCACTTGGAAATTACTGTTCTTATTGTAAGATGCAAAAAGAACCGGTTTTTGTGGTTAAAAGTACCTAGTTCGTGTTCTTAATTCCTTCGTAACCACAGTTCTGTTATAGATAGAAATTTCTTTCTTATCCTGTATTAGAGCAGAGTGGAAATCATTTATTCAAGGAATGTACTGGCTATGAAAGAGTTTAATGCCCAATATTCGTTGATAATGTAATGGTCTGACCAAGTGGACATGGTCATGGTTAAACATTGAAATGTCTGGTAAATAGAATAAGAAGTGGCAGAGAATCGCTAGAATATTTTTGATTTATAGTAAGTATTAGTCGGCAACATGTTAGCAGCACGATTTGTAAGGATATTACTGGCGCAACAACAACAGTTCATAAGGTGTTTCGAGTATGAGTTTGAGTGATTTAGGACAATCCATCAAGAGACGAGAGCTATAGATGAGAAAAGCTTTGAACGCATTAGCCGTACACACAGGTATTGGAATAGTTTTAAGTCATTAGATGGATGAGGATCCGTGACGCTGAAAGGAAATTGGCATGAAAGCTAGGTCAACCGATGACACCTCAAGTGCTGTCACCAGAGATCACCATCTTGCAAAACATTAACATCTTGCCAAAAAGGTGAACCATCGCTTCTTACCTTCATGAGATGCAGAGTGCTTTTTGTCAAATGTGAAACTAAATTATGGGACAAGTAACTGTTAAAAGTGAACGCACCGGCCACCGTTGCAAGGATAAGGAACAGGAGGAGGCAACCTTTCTGTGTTTCTCTAGATGGTACTGAAGATGAGGTGAACGTCAAACGCTGACATTTCTGTCTGCACACCAGTCCAGGCGAATGGTTGTTGTGCCAAACTAATTTGCAGCACACAATACAATGTACAACCCCGGTGCCGTTCACGGAAAGTACAGGCGGCAATCTCGCCGACAATCTATTCGATCTCGACGCTCAACTCCGCGAAAGAGATACACTTTTAACAACTTTTGCATCCCCGGTTTGGGGCAGCCGCAACAAACGGAAACCCTCAGCGCAAAACAACCGTGCAAACAACATTCGAGCTGTTTGCTGTTTGTGCGATGATGGAGTGCCTTCTAAAACTAGCGTGTCAGTTCCTCAGATCAGCGCGCGACTTTCACTTTCTAAGCGTCCGTGATGCTGGGAGATTTGACGGGACGGTAATATTGGGGGATGAGATGATGGTGATGGTACAGGCACCGAGGTCGACACACGTCATACGTGGTAAAGGGCCGCATTGTATACCCGATGGTGCTGCTCCCATTCGAATACCAGGAATTTTCCCCTTTCGGAATTGGCAGATTCTTTCGCCAGTTGCATCAATGATCCAATCCGTCCGTGAAGAGTGCGCACCGATGGTGTAAGCGGATTTCCCCACCCCTTTGGAACCACAAGGTTATTCCCTAGTTCAGGCACAACAAGCGGAGCAGAGCGTGGCAGACGCAACCGCAACTCATCCCCAGCCAAGCGTCGAGCGAACTCGCTCCCTACATCACAGTGACACCGGCGGCGGTTCCGTTCGATTCTTTTGCTCGTGAGAAATACCGACCCCGAGAAGACAATCGGTACGGCATGGCCTTGAAAGATGGCTCCCAGATGGATGAGGCTACATGCTACACGCGACGGGATGCCGCGGCTCGACCATTAGTCGGATGCGCCCGCCAGCCTGCCACGAGTAGAACAAGTTCAACGGACACCAGCGAGCGCGTTTCGTGCATCGTGATTTGAAACACTTAATTGAATTCCATTGCATTAGTCGGGTGAGACGAGAGTGAGTGTCGCAAGCAGCGGCAGCATCAGCATCATGGTCAGTAGAAGAGTGGTCAGACGTTTAGACAATGAACGTTTGGTTCGGATGTTCACACGGATTCCACGCCTGCAGGTTCTCGGTGACGCCCAGAAGATGTGTAGCCACTAAACACTTCTTATTCATATTCCGTTCGCTGTAGTTGCTGTCAACAGTGCGCTGAGTTTTCGCAACCAAAAAAAACGGAAAATGAAGTCAAAATTAGTCTCGTTAACATGCCGTTCAGCTAAACGATAACGATCTGAACACAATCTGAAAGGACATTGAAAGGCGTGGAATCATCTGCTGCTTGCTCGCGATGCCTAAATAAATACTTTTGACTCATTTTCCGCCATTCCTACCATATCGACGGAGGTCATGGGCTATGGTCATCCACCAAAAATCCCAACTGCCAGCTGCGGTCTATTAGCTCTAATTTGGGTCCATTGGACGTTTTGTGTTTTTTTCTGGCTGCATAATTTCCCATGGACATCGCAACCAGGGGTCCATGCTGGTGCCTGTAACCGCATCGCATCGCATCGCATCGCGCCATCTCATGTCGCGCCGGAACCGCGATCTAATCTGTTGGTACCGTGCACAATGCTCACGACGAAGCATCATGTTCCGGACAGTGGGGGAGGATGGGGCCCCGGAGGCGACCTTCTCTTCGTGCACAAGCGGATCTAATCTGATCGGAACCGATCCATGGAACGGATCGGAGCATAAATAAGCTGCGGTACCTCTGCGGTGGCTCTGGCCAGCTGGCTCTGGCCAACATGCTGCATGCTGCTCTTCGCCTCGTAATTGGTCGCAACCCGGGCACGTGGTCGGTGACCAGCAGGAGGAGGAGCAGGCGCTAGTGTGTTTTGTGCAGCATAAATGGGCCTGTAATTTGCCCGTTACCGTTAACTCTGGGCACACTCTGGCGGGGTGTGTGTGTGTTTTTCATCTTCTTCACCGACCCAAGTCCGAAAGACCCTTTGTTTGCCTTTCGATGAGGGGGTGAGAACCCGATCGTTCGCTTGTGGCCGAGTCTAATGAGCGGCAATTGGAGCTTTTTCCGTTTTACAACTCAATCCAGATGACTTTCCTCGGCGACTTTCGGTAACTCCGCTACGCGATTTGATTAGACCGAGCTTACACGACCGCTCTCGCGTTGATTTAACGATACTGTCAACGTATCAACGTATACACCACGTTGTGTCATGTTCTGCTGTGTAAAACATGCTGATTCATCGTACAGTTTATGCTATCTACCTACTGCTTTCGATCTTAAGCTTCGGATCTAAGAAACTGTAGCACATATGTGGTAAAGCAAAAAAGCCCTTCGAGGAGCGTGCCCGTGTCCGGTACTTATGAAAGTTTTGGAGCTGATTTATGTTTGAAGGGAATGTTACAAACATTCCCTTCCTCCGAAAAGAAGCACCAAGAATCATTCTTTGGCTGGAATGGGTGCGGAGTATTACAAGTTGACGCGATTGAAGTATTATAAGTTGATAAGTCGCTTTGCGGTACTCTCCGTAAGCCACGTGTAAGAACGCACCGTAACGCATCTAAGGGGAAAACGGACTGTTGAAGCATTTTTTTGCCTTTTTAGTATCTTCCTAACTGGCCGGTGCTAGCTTCGCGCTGGGATGCTTTAATTATTTTTAAGCTGCTTTGGTATCGACCAACTTTCGATTCCTGGAGGCTGCTAAACTTGAGTTGAAGCCAGGCACAAACAAGTTTTCTCTGCATTTCCCCCGGTACCCGAGTAAGTAACTAGTGGAAGCATCATCTGCATCATCATCGTTTCTGTAGATCAGTTGAACGATAGAAAAAATAGAGCGACAGAGAGAGAGTGAGAGTGAGAGAAGAGCGGAACTTGTACTTAATTTCGGGTTCTTGCTGCGCTCTTCCTAGTTTCGTCGTGCGCCATTTTCACTTCGGAAAGTCTGGCGACCGTCTTGCCGGTGGTGCCGGTCATCAAAAAGAAGTGCAACATTATAATGTACTTCATAATTAATGGAAAATCTACAATTTTTATGAAAATGCTGAACGCTTGGAACGCTGCCTAGAGCTAGAAAGAAAAAAAGAGCAGCACCTCGGAGAGTCGGAGCAGCAGCCGATGTGCCAGATTGTGCCCGATTAAGTAACACCGGTTAATGCAATGTAACTACTTAGCGAACAGGTTAAAAGTTTGACGCGATGGCGACGGTGACGGTGAAGGCACGGTTCGTTCGCCACGCTTCAGGTCACGCTCTAGGAGGGGCCTATGCCAACTATTTCTTTTCCAGCAGCACCAGCAGCAGCAGCAGCAGGTTCCAGTGCAATAATTAACAAAGTTTCCGGAGCGAGAAAGTTCCATCTTGCTTTCCGGGGGGAGCAGCCGGGAGCCACAAGCCGGCCGCTACGCTGACTCTGTTGCACCGTTGGCCGTTCGATTCGTTTCCGGTCGCGAACGGTAAGGCGTTTGGTAGCGGCAACAACAGCAACGACAGCGGAAGAAGCTGCCTGCCGATTGGGGGGTGGCAATTGAGTTGTCATGTCTGGTTGTCGTTACGGGCAACGCTGTCGATCAGCGCAAGTGGCAAGCGCCACGAAAGAACGACGAAAGTCACGTGGAGCTACTTTGATGAGGGACGAAGAGAGTGGTAGAAAAAGCTGCACGAGGATTGCACCAGAGGTCACTCGCCCAAAGGGTTGGTTGTACAAGTGTACCGCTGGCGGCAGTGTTACGCGGTTGTGAAGACCCAGGCCAAGCGGAAGAGCCGGTATGTTCCAGTCATAATTTTAATGACCTGCTGAACCCTCTCACTCTTTTTCACCGTAGACAGGTGACTCTGAAGGATTACAAACTTCAGCTGAAGAGAAGTTATCGCAATATACCAGACAGGCAGGCATTCGGGAGAAAGTCATGAATGGTGTTGCTTTGCAGCGACGCAACTCAACACAACTAGCAACTAAGGTATGCTGTAATATTGCATCGCACTGTGAATCTACGAACAGTCATCGCGCTGTTACCATGGCATCACCGTTGCACTTTTGTAAATTAGAAAAAAAATTAAAACCGGATTATCAAAGCAGAAACGGTGTCCCCGAGCACACATCCCAGGCAACGCAGCATGGGGTTTGGGCGCTGTTGTAATATGATGGAGTAGCAGCGTGTTCACAACCAACATCATCTGGGACCAGCTAATCCGTTTTGCGAGAATTTAATTTAATTTATCTACGCCCCAGCAGGACGATGCAACTGACGTCATATAAAACAATCGGTCTAGATGAAAAGTATTCCCTGAACGACCGTGTGTGATGAATATATTCGTAAAACCTATCTACACTCATCAGCGCTATGGAATGGTAGCTGTTGATGAATAGTACATGTTTTGTTTTCGGTTGGGGCATTGATGATTTCACCGAAACATAATCGGTTACTGATTAGATTGGTGATGAAAACGGGGCAGAAGGACATGCAATTGAGCGCTTTAAAAATGTTTAAAGTGGAACTGTTTTGATTCACCCCCGTTGCGCTCGTTTCGAGTGGATTGCAATGATGATTTCTGCTTCTCAAAACCTTCGCATTCGATTTAACTTCTCAAGATCCTAAATAAAAAAATACCCAAAAACAACCACCTTTCGCCGATTCTAGCACAGTGGAGGAGCAATTGAGCTTGAGTGGATGAGCTCTGCTACACCATTGCCCATTTTCTCAGCCTTTGGCGTCACAACCACCAGCGGCTCCTGTGAACCCTGCGGTATTGTTGGAATCATTCGGACGCGCGTTGGTCTTGAATTTAGTTCGTTCGTTTTATGGCTTCGAATGGAAACGGTTTCGGACGGTAACATTTCCCATCCAAAGGCCAACCCGTGTCTGCTTGTTCGTGTTTTATCTTCCAGTAGCGGCGCTACAGAATGATAACTGCATTCAGTACCAACACCACCACCACCGCCACCCAGGCCCATGACCACAGCGCGCACATTGTTGTCTCTCGAATCTGCACGCAATGCGAACGACTGTGTTGATGGGTGTTGCCGGTGGGGGACTGCAAC